>NW_007742021.1:0-17785 GCF_000696425.1 Galeopterus variegatus
TGGTGGTAAGATTTAGTTTCTATCTAGTTCACATTTTTGTTCTACCAGTGGGTTTTTTTTTTCTTTTGTATTCATGGTAGTGATGATCATTTTTCAGATTCCAGATACAGGACTTACTTGAGGATTTTTTGTAGGGCTGGTCATGTGATGATGAACTTCTGCAGTTTATTTGTCTGGAAAATACATGACTTTCCCTTCATTTGTGAAGGATAGCTTTGCTGGGTATAGTATTCTTGGCTGGCAGTGTTTTTCTTTTAGTATTTTGAATATATCATCCCATTCTCTTCTGGCCTGTAAAGTTTCTATTGAGAAGTCTGCTGTTGGTCTGATAGGGACTCCCTTATAGATGATGTGATGCTTCTCCTGGCTTCTTTTAAGATTCTCTCTTTGTCTTTAAGCTTTGCCAGTTAGACTATAATAAATCTATCTTGGAGTGGATCTTTTGGGGCTCAGTCTGTTTGGGGATTTTTGAGCCTCCTGGATCTGAAAGTTTGTGTCTCTCCTTATTCCTGGGAAGTTTTCCATTATTATTTCATTGAATTGGTTTTTCATGCAGTTTCCTTTCTCCTTCCCTTCTGGAACTCCCAAGATTTGAATGTTTGTGCACTCAAGGTTGTCTGCTAGCTCTCTTAGATTTTCTTTTTTATATAAATCCTTTTCTTCTTTTTTTTGTTCAACTGCATTATTTCAAAAAGACTGTTTTCAATATCAGAAATTCTCTCTTCTGCTTATTCTAGCTTGCTACTTAAGCTCTTGGTTGTGTTTTTTATTTTGCTGAGCGAATCTTTCAGTTCCACAAGTTCTGCTACATTCTTTTTTAAGGTATTAATCTCTTCGTAAATTTCCTTCTTCATATCCTGGATGTTTTTTTCTTGTTTCATTATGTTGTCTAATTGAGTTTTCTCATATCTTAGTGAGTTTCCTTAAGATCATTGCTCAGAATTCCTTTTCAGACATTTCAAGGGTTTCCTGCCTTATAGGGTCTGGTATTTGAGAATTGCTGTATTCATTTGGTGGTGTCATATTTTCTTGGGTTTTCCTATTCTGAGTATCTCTACATTGATGTCTGGTCATCTGGTAGAGTGGTTGCTTCTTCTGTTATGCTGGAGTAGACCTTGAGGAGAGAGACACCCTTTCTTTTTCCAGTTTCTGCTGCTGAATCTCCCTGTATTGATGCAGTCAAGTCTCCAGCAGGCTGCCTACATGGTGTCTGTGGCTGGTGCTGTAACATCAGCTTTTTCAGCAGCTGTGGCTGTGGCAGTGCCTGTGGTGGGCCACCTGCACTGAAGTGGTGTTTTTGGTGTGCTGTCTTGCCTGCTTTTGGGCAGGAGGTACTGCCCTCTCTACCTGCCTAGGACCCCTGGTGTGCTGTCCTGCCTGCTTCTTGACAGAGGGGCTGTGGTCCTCCTAATCCATTTATTTCTTTAAGTCTCTTCAATCAGCCATTTCTCATCTATACATTGGATAAAAATTCACATGACATTTCTGATTATTCACAGATAACAAAGCATTTTCCCCATTACTTTTAGATAGAAAATCACATTTCACTAATTGTAGGATCTGGTCCAGTGTAAAAACCAATGCTGAAAATTCTTGCCAAATGAAAGCTACTCCCAGTAGCATATCAGAATATATACAGACCTGAAGCATATCAGAATACCTGAAGACTACAGTGGGAGGAGAAGGCCATATCCTCTTTTTAGTTTTCCCAATGAGCCCTTTAACCCCTTACCCACTCACCAAACTGAGTTGGAGGTTATGGGGAGGTGAAAAGAGAAGTAAGAAGCAGGAAAGGCCTTATAGTCTGCCATTGATCTCCCATGGTTATTTTCATGGGTTTTATACATATTTCCCTCATTAACTGAAATAAAAAACAGAAAGGCTTCCTAAAAGAGTAATGAGTTTAACTGGGAGTAGAACAGTGCAATGGAATACACATGCCATAGTAAACTCTGTGTGCGTGTTCAAGGAGGTAAAGGAAGACAAAGGTTTTTAAAGGGGGAAAAAAGTGTGGTAATTTGTTTTGAAACAAAGAGAGCATTGGTTACAGGGACTTATCACAGCAGTTGACATCATTAGTGGAGACAGCATCAGGTACATTGTCTTATGCATCTAGGGCTAGCTGTACTTATGACTCATGTAGCAAGTTGCAGTTTGAAAAAGTTCTGGCAAAAGTTTTTGCTATAGATGTATGTGTATTAGAAAGACTTTGTAATAGTTTTTATCATAGGAATATTTTCTTGAGGGACCTCCCTTCTCAATCTCCCAGCTTTATTTATTTATTTTCTGTTAGGGTTTAACATATGTGACTCCATTTCGATTCTGACAACTTTCACATCCTGCTCAGCCCTCTGACCGAAGCTCCCTCACTTCAGATTTTGCCTCTTACTTTGCTGGCTACTTATGATTGTAATGCAGTTTTTGTAACAGAAGGCTCATCTCCAACTTCTTTGCACTGAAAACTTCTCACTTTTGCAGCATCTCTTTCAGACAGGATTGCTTAACTGAATAAGCTAGTGTATCTACATGTGTTCCACATCTAAGTGCAGGAGGATAGACAACTTCATATTCATTAAAAGTACAGTTCCTTCTCAAGCTCTCCTTCCATAAGCCACTGTAGCTAGTTTATTGACTCTAGACTATTCTTTAAGGATAAGGTATCAGTTCTGTGTGTCACATAACCATTAGGGGACACATATCACACAATCCTCAGTCTCATTGAAGCCCCTGTATTAAGCTAAAGATGAGAGGAAAGCAACCCTGATATCTTTTCCAAAGAAATACTCTAATTTTCAATGTATATCCCTTTCAACTTTAACTTATGTTCACCTATGAGAAAAAGCTATAAAACAGGTTGCCAACAAGGTTTTTATTAAGTCTTCCATATTAAGTCTGGTGCATTGCACTGGATTGTGGGGAATAATTTGCTCCAGTTGTCTTGGGGCTTCAGTGGAAAACAAGACAGAAAGAGTCCCATTTAAATATCCTGTTATGATGGTGTCATTCAGTTCTTTACAGTCTTATTTATTTTTTATTCTGTCGGTTAATTTCTAAAAGGGTCTTTGCTAATGATTTTTCATTTTCTTGTTATTTGTATTAGTGGTGCTTTATATATTTTGAAGTTATATTGTTGGGTACATATGAGTTTATTGCCTATCATATATATTTGAAATATCTTAATTTTTTGAAAATCACTGTAAAACATTCCTCATTTGACACTTTAAATTTTCTCCCCTTAATTCTATTTTGGTTAATATTAATATTTCTCTATTTGCCTCATTTCTAGAGTTTTACAGGTATTTCTTTTCACTATACTTTCATAGTTTTTCTTCTTTTCCCCTTTCTTCCATCTTTGTTGAATTCATCATATTTTCATTGTTCTCTTTATCTACTTTAATGTTTTAAAAATTATATATTGCATTTAAATTTTATGGTAGTTACCATTAATATTGAAAACATATATTAAGCTTTTTATTTTTCTACCAATGTCTAGTATTGATCATTCTCTATATCTTTCCATCAAACAAAATAAAAAATTGTCATACTTTATTCCTTCTTCATCTATATTAGTAACATTGCAGTGTCACTCTCTTCCTAACTGTAAACTTTTTTTATTCCGTATTTTGATAATGTTATCTTTTGTGATGCATTCTTTCTGATTTACTTTGACTCATTGACCAACTACTTTTTCCTTCTTCATTTTTTTTATTAATTTGTTTTTTTAAGTAGCCCTAGTTCATACTGTTCTCCAGTTTCTTTTGAGTTAAGGTTTTGTTTTGTTTTAATTTTCTAAGATCTCTGGCAGATTCTTTTTTACATATACAATATCATCTTATTCCTCTGATGTTACTAATTGCATCCATTCTTCCATCTAGTTTGTTAATTCTGTTTTTCCAGGTATTATTTCTTCTAAGATCTCTCTCTCTCTTTTCTTTCTGTGCATGTTTGTGTGTGTGTGTGTGTGTGTGTGTGTGTCCTTCCCTCCCTTTCTCTATCCCTTCCTCTCAAATTGATTCTGTTTGTATATTTGAGGAGTTATGCTTTTTGCTCATTAATGTATTTATAATTTTAAGATAGTCTACCTGTGTATGTTTGATCTTTCTGCACAAATTTCCTTAGGGAGATGGTGAGAACGAGATGAGATGTGCTGCCAGGTAATATTGACTTTTCTTTGCATAGAGACCCCTCATCCTTTGTGGGTGTTGCCAGCCATCTGAGCACCACTTCCTATTAAGTGCAAGTATACAGAGTGCTATGGGCTGAATTGTGTTCCCCCAATAGTCTGTGTTGAAGCCCTAACCCCCAAAATGACTTGGGATAGGGTATCTGGGGATAGGGTTTTTAGGAGGTAATTAAGGTTAAATGATGTCATAGGATGGATTATAATCTGATAGGACTGTTTTCTTAAAGGAATTGAGAAAGGGAGGGAAAGAGAGAGACAGTGACAGAGTGAGAGAGAGAGAGAGGCCACATATGGATGTCCTGAGAAGGTAGCTATCTATAAGCCAGGAAGAGAGCCCTCACCAGAACCTGACCATGCTTGCACCCTGATCTCAGACTCCCAGCCTCCAGAACTGTGAGAAAATGAATTTTTGTTGTTTAGCCACACAGTCTATCACATTTTATTATGACAGCCAAGGAGATTAATACACAGAGGCACTGTGTTAACTGAGGTTTAGACACATGGGCTTCCCACTGCTAGCATAAGTGACAAAATAAAGGAATTACCCACTTTACCTTTCATCTATAAAAGATGTATCCCAACTAATTGCACTGTCAAGATACCTTGGACATTTCGGTGTCTACAACCTCTGAACTTGAAACACCCAAGTTTTCTTTCTTCAACCTAATCTCATATGCTTTGAATTTACAAAAATTCATTTTTTGGGACGATATAAGCATCTTTCTTTTTCTTTAGCACAACTATATATTTGTAAAATGTTTATTTCTACAACTTGTAGGGATTTCAGGTAAGAGAGAAAGACTGTCTATGGACTTATTCTGTCATTTTGAGTTAACCTCTCCTGGTACATTGGTTTCATGCTTTTCACTTATCAATTATGTCAGGTTATTTTGTTGTCATTAAATTACTCTATAACATAAGTTTGATGCCTGTGAAGTATAACATTGCATATATGATCATAATTTATCTAATAATTCTTTATCATTGTAAATTTAGGCTTCTTCCATTTTTTTTATTATAAAAATACCTGATAACAAACATCTCTGTGATTGATTTTTTTACTTATATCCATAATTAATTTTTTAGGTATTCAGTCCTCTCAATTTCTGGATATTGTCTCTGAATCACAGAGATCTCAACCCTTCATGGTACAAATTCAACTCTCTTCAGTTTTCTCATAACAGTAAGCACCTCCAAGAACAACATGGAACATGGAAAAATAGAAATATAGCAACATGAGAAAAGAATACTTTTCTTGCTTTAGTTAACTATGGTGGTAATACTCTAGTGGCATGTAAGTAGAGACAATGTGCCTTAACTAGAGAAGGTTTTCACTTCACACTAGGATATTTGTGTAATAACCTACAAAAATAAAATAGTTTTTCTTTGTTTATGCATGCTTATTCTCACTACTCTTGAAATTATATGTACTTGTATTTTCTTTGTATTTCAAATGTCATAAAAAATGATAATCATACAACTTATATGTTACAGTTTCTGGACATAACCACATGCCATTACATTGTTGTTAGTTGTTTCAGGGAATGTGTCTTATCTTTTTAATTAAATCCTGAGCTCGTTGAGCCAGAAATTTTGTCTTGTGTGATGCTTGCTATACGAATATTTGGAGGGAAAAATGAGTGAATCATTCTTTCATAAAACTGTTATGATATCAAAATATTATAGCTTCATGAAAGCACATTAACTCGGAGTTATTACATCAAAATTCAATTTCCAAATAGTGCTGTTTAAGTTCAATTAGCTCTGTGACTTTAAACAAGTTACCTACTTTTCAAGACCTTACTTAACTCACTTTAAAATAGGGCATTTGATCAAGTGATGTTTCAGCTATCCTCACTTTTAAAATTACATAACTCTTTAAAAAGAATGTCTTTTCTAGGAAAGAAAATATAACTCAAAACCTGGATTTGCCCAAATACAAAAAAAAAAGACCAACTTAAAGCATCACTTCAAGCCTTATTCACAAAGAGCTCTAATAAATCTATTCTTTTTTGAAATTTGACTGTGTTTTCCATATGTTTGAATTTGCTGCACACATATTAGATTATAATATGGTTCAACTTTAGGACAATGTAGTGCCTTAGGATATTTTCTTGGTAATCTGCTTATTGAAATTTTACTCTTAATAGTATATGTCAAGTTAATATGTTCATAACATGATTTTTTAAATCCTAAATAATTAATATTAGGTGAATATATCAGATGACAATTAGAAACAAATCACACTTTGACTACTGATAAGAAATATTCTACAATCGACTTTAAACAGAAATCCTTAAAGGTTGGCCACCAAGATAATAAATACTTCAAATCTCTATCTTTATAACTTGCACTGTTCTAAAGAATTATTGGTCTCTAACAACACTCTCAAAGAGCTACCAGACAAGCTATTAAAATAAAAACAATTGGAAATGTAGTCAGAATATAAAACAAACACAAACATTCACAGTTCATTTACATCCATTTGTACAATGCATTTATTTTATTTTACAAATAACTGATAGATTAGCAGAAGTAATATTCAACCTCTTATGATTGGAAGAAAAAGGCAAGTGCAACTGCAATTCCAGGGAAAAATATTTCCCAGACAGTGTTAATATTTGATATTTTGTGCTATGAAAAGACCTACAATTTTATTTTACATCCTTACTGGACATTTATTTGGGGTTTATTCAAGGATCCTGTGATTGAAAAAGTGCTTGCATATTTGGATCTTTAAATGCATTTGATTTATGTTTGAAGTGATATTTGTGGAAAATACTTCCTGTTTTAGATAGAGCTGGGGTCAGAGAAAGTCTCCCTGAGGGAAAATAGGAACTCTGATGAAGTGAAAGACTAGACATATGGACATGCAAAGAAGAGCATTCTTTTTTTTTTTTTTTCCTTTTTGTCTTTTTTCGTGACCGGCAACGGATCGCAACCCTCAGTGTCGCGCCCGTACCGGACCGGGACCGGCAACGGGATTGCAACCCTCGGTGTTGCTCCCGCACCTCGCTCAGCCAGTGAGCGGCCGGTCTGTATGTGGGATCCGAACCCTCGGCGGGAGTGCTGCCGCGCTTCCCAGGTGGCGCACTGTAGCAGTGCGCCACTGGGCCGGCCCCAAGAAGAGCATTCTTGATGTCTGCAAGAAGCAAGGTGTGCAAAGACTCAGAAGTGAGCCCATACCATGTGAATTCAAGTAACAGCAAGGAGACCAGTGTAGCAGGGTAGAGGATCAAAGGAGAAATTTGGAGAGGGAGCAGGAGCCCACATTTTTCAAGTTTTGGGTCCATGATTACATTTGGTTATAAGAACAACGGGAAGACACTGGAGACCTTTAAGCAATGGAGTGATGTAATATGATTTGTTTTAAAAGGCCTCTTGCTGCTCTAGAGGGTCAAGAGCGGGAGGAGGGAGAAATATTAAGATCAAGAACAGATGCAGTATGTTTGTGTCTGAGAGGCAAATGCCAAGTGGGATTAAATGTGCACAATCTATCTGGATAACTGTGAAGAATAAGGGGAGGGAGAGTGGGAGCAGGCAGGGAGAGGCTTCAGACAGTGATGCGAATGGGATACCCATGAAAGGAAAGGCAAGGTCTGGCAGCCTCACACCACAGCATGTTCTGAAAGGGTGTTGGCAAGGCCAGTGGGAGTCCCCTAGCAAAAGCTGATCTTTGGAGGAATCCAACGTCAGGCAGGAGTGGCCCTGATCTACTCTCTTCCCTGCTACTGTGCTCCATCATGGCTGGAAAGAGCCTGGGGTAAGGGCGGCCATGTAGATAGAAACGTGTGACAGCTGGAGGCTATTGATAGCTATGCTCCTTGCAGCAGGTTCTCTTGAAGGGAGATCTGATCAGGCCACCTCTGTGAACACCAGAATGTGGGTGCTTTAGACTGGAGTGGTGGCAGTGGTGGTGGTGCGATTTGGTCAGAGCTCTAATATATTTTGAAGAGAGAACCAACAATATTTACTAAAGGATGGGGGTGAGGTATGAGAGACTTTTGGCTTGAAATTCTGGGTGAATGGTTATGACAATTCCTGAGATAGAAAAGATTTGGAAAAAAATGGATTGCAAAGTCAGGTAAGAGGGGGCAAAGAGAAATCCGATTTGGCTATTAAGCATCGAGTGGATATGTTACAACAGGCAGTTGAATGTGTTTCACTAGGCAAATGTTACGTTGTAGGCATTAATTTAGGAGCCATAGTGGATAGATGGCTTATAGTGTATAAATATCATCTAGGAGGTGAGTACAGCTGGAGAAAAGAAGAGGGTAATTCATGAGTCCTTTGTGCCCTAAAATATATAGAAATTGGGATTAGTAAAAGGATCTAGCAAGACCATAGAAGTAGTAGCCATATAAAAAGTGAGGATCTGACTTAGACAGCAATTATGAAAGGCCAGATGAAAAGGAGGGGATAGATTTGAGAAATATCTACCTAGGATCATGAGGTAAAGAAAGGACTTCAAGAAGGAGGGAATGGCCAATTGTTTAACTTCCAGGGAGAGGGAAAAGAATGATGACCTGAAATGAATCCATGGATTTAGTAGTCTGTAAGGCGGTGGTGACAGTGACAGAGTGGTTTGAGTGGAATGTTGGATGAAAGCTTTATTGGAAAGAGTATAAGATGGAATGAGAAGAGAGCAAGTAAAGGCAGTGAGTACAGAAACTATTTCTAGGAAATTTGCTACAACAGGAAACAAGAAATGGGGAATTGTTGTTGCCCTGTTGAGAGAGGTTTTTGTTTTTGTTTTAAGATGGATGATATTACAGTCGTTTAGATGCTTATGGGAATGATCTCTTAGAGAAAGCAGAATTTATGATCCAGGAGGGAAAGGGGACAACCACATAGCAAATTCTGGAATGAACAGATGAGAGTCAACAAGATCCAATGCATGTGAGAACAGTTTGGGCTTAGAAACAATACAGGTAGTTCATCTATTTTAACAGGAGGAAAGGCAGAGTATACAGGTCAGGTGCAGTTAAATTGGTTTACTCGGTAGTGGAAATTTGTACAAGTTCTTTTCTGATTGTTTTCTAATTTCTCAGTGAAATAAGGGTCAAGGTTAGTATTTAGGGAAAGAACTGTGGAATAAGCATGTTGGAGGTTTGAGGAGAGAAGATGTGAAAGTCATTCAGGAGGGAAAAACACTAAACTGAGTAAATAAGTGTAATAATATTGTTGGGCAGTTCCAAGTACCTACACAAAGTTTATTTTTTTTATATATTTAATGTGAGATCAGTCAGCATGTCTAATATTTTTTCTCTGTGCTTTTCTAATTCCTTAGGTGTTGACAAGGAAAGACACATGTTGTATTTAATCATTGTTGTGGTTTTGCTAGGTCGGTGTGACATGGAAAAGAGACAAGAGAATTGAGAATTAATGTACAGGAGTGATCATAATGATAAATATGGGATTTATGCTGGATAGTGAAAGAATTGAGAGCACGAGGGGTAGGATAAATGGACTGTGTGTTTTCTGGGTTTAAAATATTTAGAATGGAGGGACCAAAAGAAGTTAAATAGACAGCAGGAAAATATTGTTCAAGGAGTGGGAATCTTCAAATTAACATCATGGAGAAGATGAAGTGAGTTTTGGGTATACAAAAAAGTCTAGCATATGATCACGGCAGATAAAGTAGAAGGTTAGATGAGTGAAGTAGAGGAGAACAAAGAACCAAGAGTCTTAGATATTGGTAAGAGGGTGCTATGTTCTGAATGTCTGTGTCCCCTGTACCAATTCCAAATGCATGTGTTGAAATGCTAACCCCCAAGCTAATGGTTTTGCCGGGGGGGGGGGGTTGGAAAGTGATTGTCATAAGAGCAGAGCCATCTCGAATGAGATTAGTGCCCTTATAAAAGATGCCCCAGAGAGCTACCTTGTCTCTTCCATCATGTGGGGACACAGGAAATGGGCCCTCACTGATGTTGAATCTCCTGGCTCCTTGATCTTGGATTTTCTAGATTCCAGAACTGTGAGAAATAAATGTCTGCTCTTTATAAGCCACCCAGTCTATAGTATTTTGCTATAGCACTCTGAACAGACTAAGATTTACAGATTCCAGGTATTAGGACATGGTTACCCTAGAGCGGGCAGTGGCATTCAGCCCACCACAGGGAATTATGTCATCCAGTGGCAACCTAGATTCAGGTTCAATCAGTAATTGAAAGGAAATATTAAAAAAGTGGATGCTACTGACAATTTTTATTCAGTTATCAAAAGAGCCAAAACCTATTGCCTATTTTTGTTGTTGTTGTTGTTGTTTATTGCTGTGTTCTCAGCTTTGCAACAGTGCTGGGAACATAGTTGACATTCAATACACAGTTTTTGAATGAGTAAATGAATGAGTAATGGATTCCACCTCTAACATGCAGAAATTATTAGAAAATAATAGCAGAAGTTTGGACTTAAAATTTAGGAATCTTCACAAAATACATACACATTATTACTTCTAATAGGTTGTATAGTGGAGCTAGCATATCATTTTGAGGAACTGGTTTAATGTGCCCACCTATGTACTGCCCTGAATGAACGAACAATACAGAATTCATTCTAAAAACCAGATCTATAATTCTGAAACAGAGCACCCTGACGTCCACTTAATGTAGCTGTGTTTCTTCACCATTTTCCGGCCATACGTCTCTATACAGATGGTCCACTGGTCAATTGCTCTGTTGTGGGCCACGACTCTGGCTTCCCAACAACTCTAAACTCTTGAAAGATATGTCCTACCAAAAAAAAAGTCTTTCCAGGGGGGGTGCCCCTTCAAGTTTATATGATGTGTAATGTGGAAATAAAAATTAATTTAAATAGCTGTTAATAAGACATTAGCTGAAAGAAACACACACACACACACACACACACACACTCACACATAATAGAGATACAGTATCTCGAGCTATAAGAACACCTGAAAGGAGAGGAGGAGAGAAAGAGAGTGATGATTAACCATTACAATAAGGAAAACCAAAAATGTTCTTACACATTATCCTTCTATACTTTAGAGCTTAATTACCATAAAATACAGCCCTTGTCTTTTTATGTTTTCTCCCACTGGGCATCCATTTACCAAGTAACTCATTTCCCAGGTGTTCCACTTTATTTCTTTCCTTTTCGGAAACATCCAGGGAATGAGGGTTCAATATAAATTGCCCTCAGCCAATATTTTTAGCCCCTCCTTTACCTTCTAAGATGGCCCATCTTGACTTCTCGTTCAATGGATGCTGCACAAGCAAGCAAACAAATGAACAGATCATCTCAGCTACCCCTCCCCAAGCATTCAGGGAAAGAAACAACTTATTTCATCATGAAGGATGGTTGTATTGCCAGTGAGAAGGTGCTCACTATATTTATCTTGTTCTGTCCTTTGTTTCATGATACCAGTATTCGATTTCTCTAAATCTGATGAACAGAGAAAGACTGAAGTCAGAGAGACTTGTATAGAGGTTTCAGGGTTGTTTCTTTTTTTTTCTTTTGAAACCAACTTTATTTTTAATTTTTAACATTTAAAACATTTTTAAAAAACATTTTGCCCTTTTACCAATTCTACCCTACAGGCCCTCCACCCACCGACTCCTGGCAACCTCAGTTCTGCTCTCCTCTTAAAGAGTTCAATGTATTATTGTGGTTGTTATATCTATTTTTTCTTGTTTTATTTATTTGTTTATTTACTTATTTTTTTATTAGCTCCCACATATAAGTGAGGACATGCTGTATTTCTCTTTCTGTGCCTGCTTTATTTCACTTAATATAATTTTCTCTAAGATCATCCACATTGCTGCCAAGGTGGTATTTCATTCTTTTCTATGGCAGTATAGCATTCTGTTGTATAAATATACCCTCTTTCCTTATCCATTCACACAATGATGGGCATTTAGGTTGATTAAAACTCTTAGCTGTTGTGAATATAGCTGCAATAAACATGGGAGTACAGGTGTCCCTTCGACATGATGATTTCCATTCCTCTGGGTGTATACCATCACTGGAATTGCTGGGTCATATGGAAGTACTATCTGTATTTGTTTGAGGAACCTCCATACCATTTTCCATAATGGCCACACCATTGTACAGTCCCACCAACAGTGTAGGAGCGGTTCCCTTTCTCTGCATCCTCACAAGCATTTGTTATTCTCTTTTTGATGATAGTCAAACTGGGGTGAGATGATATTTCAAATGTGGTTTTGATTTGCATTTCCTGGATGCTGAGTGATGTTGAGCATTTTTCATGTGGCTGTTGGCCATTTGTATAATATTCTCTAAGAAATGCCTATTCATTTCCTTTATCTGTTTTTTAACCAGGTTACTTGTTGTTTTACTGTTAATTTGTTTGAGTTCCTTCTACATTCTGGATATTAATCCTTTGTCAGATGCATAGCTTGCAAATATTTTCTCCTACCCTGTTGATTGTCTTTTTGCACTCTAATTGTATCTTTTGCTGTGCAGAAGCTTTTTAGTTTGAGATAATCCCATTTGTTTATTTTTCCTTTTGTTGCCTGTGCTTTGGGGTCATATTCATGAAGTTTATGCCTGGCCATACTTCCTGAAGTATTTCCCCTATGTTTTCTTTTTGGAGTCTTATAGTTTCAGGCCTTTATTTCACCATTTAATCCATTTTGAGTTGGTTTTGATATATGGTGAGAAGTACAGGTCTAATTTCATTCTTCTTATGGATGTCTAGTTTTCTCAGCACCATTTATTGAAAAGGGAGTCTTTTCCCCAATGCATGTTCCTGTTGCCTTTGTCAAAAATCAGTTGGCTGTAAATGCATGTTTTGATTTCTGAGTTCTCTATTCTGTCCCATTGGTCCAAGTGTCTGCTTTTATGCCAGTATCATGCTTTCTAGTTACTATAGTTTTGTAGTATATTTGAAGTTAGGTAGTGATATGCTTCTGGCTTTATTTTATTTTATTTTTGCTCAGAATTGTTTTGGCTATTCAGGATCTTTTGTTGTCCATTCAAATGTTGGGATTTTTTTCCCATTTCTTGTGAAGAATGTCACTAGTTGTATGGACATTTTCACAATGTTAATTCTAATCTAAGAGCACAGAATATCTTTCCATATTCTTGTATTCTCTTTAATTTCTTTCAACAGTGATTTGTAGTTCTTGTCATAGAGATGTTTCACATCCTTGGTTAACTTTATTCCTAGGTATTTTTTGTGTGTGTGACTATTGTAAATGGATTAGCTTTCTTCATTTCTTTTTCTGTTAGATCATTGTTGGAGTGTAAACATGCTACTTATTTTTGCATGTTGATTTTGTATCCTGCAACTTTGCTGAAATTGTTCAACAACTTTAAGAGGTTTGGAGGTTTTTGTAGTCTTTAGGCTTCTCTTAATGTAGGACCATGTCATTGCAAACAGGGACAATTTGACTTCATCTTTTCCAATCTGAATGCCCTTTATTTCTGTCTCTTCCCTGATTCCTCTGGCTAGTACTTCCAATAGTTTGTTAAATAGGAGTGGCAAGAGTAAGCCATCCATATTTTCTTCCTGTTCTTAAAGGAAAAGCTTTCAATTTTTCCCCATTCAGGATGATATTGATGGTGAGTTTGCTGTATATCACTTTAATTGTATTGAGATACTTTTCTTCTATATCTAATTTTCTGAGAGTCTTTATCATGAAGGACTATTGAATTTTTCAGCATCTATAGAGATGATCATATGGTTCTTGTCTTTGATTTTGTTGATGTGGTGTATCACATCTATTGTCTTGCATATTGATCCTTTCATCCTTGGGATGAATCCCACTTGATCATGGTGTATAATTTGTTTTGATGTGTTGCTATATTCTATTTGCTAATATTTTATTGTGGATTTTTGCATGTATATTCATCAAAGATATTGGCTTGTAGTTTTCTTTTTGTGTTGTATCTTTGTTTGGGTTTGGTATCAGAATGATGTTTGCCTCATAGAATGAGTTTGGGAGAATGGCCTCTGTTTCATTTGTCGGGGAGAGTTTGAAGAGAATTGGTATTAATTCTTCTTTACAGTTTGGTAGAATTCTGTAGTAAATCCATTTGGTCTTGGGCTTTTCTTTGTTGGAAGACAGCTGATTGCAGCTTCAATCTCTTTGCTTGTTATTGGTCTGTTCAGGTTTTCTGTCTACTTGATTCAGTTTTGGTAGTTTGTATGTGTCCAGAAATTTATCCATTTCCACTTATCCATTTCAAATTTGTTGGAGTATGGTTGTTTATGATAGTCTCTAATGATTCTTTGTATTTCTGTTGGATCAGTTGTAATGTCTCCTTTTTCATTTCTAATTTTTATTTGTGTCTTCTTTCTTCTATTTTTAGTTAGCCCAGGTAATTGCTTGTCTATTTTATCTTGTCAAAAAATCAACTTTTTGTTTCATTGATCTTTTGTATTGTTGTTTGGGTTTCTATTTCATTTAGTTTTGCTCTGATCTTAATTATTTCTTTTTGTCCACTAACTTTGGGGTTGGATTGTTCCTGTTTTTTAGTTCTTTAAGGTGTAGCATTAGGTTGTTTATTTGTGATCTTTCTATTCTCCTGAAGTAAGCATTTTTTGCAATAAACTTCCCTCTTAGTACTGCTTTTGCAGTATCCCACAGGTTTTGGTATAATATGTCTTTATTTTCATGAGTTTCAAGAATTTTTTTTCATTTCCTGTTTAATTTCTTCTTGGACCCATATGTCAGTCATTGCAAAGTTGTTTAACTTCCATGTATTTGTATAGTTTCCAGAGTTTTGTTTGTTATTTATTTCTGGTTTTAAGCCACTGTAGTTCGAAAAAAAAAAATAATTTCAATTTTTAATAATTTGTTAAGACTTGATTTATGACCTAACAATGTGGTCTGTCCTGGAGAATGTTCCATGTGCTGATGAGAAGTATGTATATTCTGTGTTTGTGGGTAAAATGTTCTGTAGATGTCTGCCAGGTCCAGTTGTTCTAATGTATGGTTTAGATCTTGTGTGTCTCTTTGATTTCTGTCCTAGATGATCTGTCTAGTGTTGGATCTATCTCTTTTTTTTTTTAGGTCTAACAGTGTTTGCTCTATATACTTGGCAGCTCTAAGATTGGGTGCATATATATTTATGATTGCTATGTCTTTTGCTGGATAGATCCATTTGTCATCATATATTGGCCTTCTTTGTCTCTTATTATGGTTTTGGTTTAAAGTCTACTTTATTCAATATAAGAGTAGCTACTCCTGATCATTTTTCATTTCTCTTTGCATGCTATGTTTTTTTAATCCCTTCACATGCTTTAGTCTGTGTTTATCTTTATAGGTGAGATGAGTCTCTTGAAGATAGCTTATTGTTTGGTCTATCTTTTTAATCTAATTAATCAGTCTGTGTCTTTTGAGTGGGGAATTTAATCCTTTTACATTAAGAGTTATTATTGAAAGGTGTTGATTTACTCCCAGCATTTTATTGATTTTTGTTTGGATGTTTTAAATATTTCGTCCTTTTCATTCCATTTTATTGTTTGTCTTCTATATTTGTTGGTTTCTTGTGGTGGTTAGATAAAGTTCCTTTCTCTTTATTGTTTACATTTTTATTCTACTGATGGTTTTGTTCTTTCATGTGTATTCACGGTAGTGATGGTTGTTTTTCAGATACCAGGTACAGTACTTCCTTGAGGATTTCTTGTAGGGCTGGTCATGTACTGGTGAACTCCCACAGCTTTTGTTTGTCTGGGAAATATACTATTTCTCCTTCATTTCTGAAGGATATATACTTGCAGAGTATAGTAACCTTGGCTGGCAATTTTTGTCTTTTAGTATTTTGAATATATCATCCCATTCTCTTCTGGCCTTTAGAATTTCTGATGAAAGTCTGCTGCTAGCCTGATAGAGGCTCCCTTATAGGTAACTTGACACTTTTCTCTGGCTGCTTTTAATATTCTCTCTTTGAGCTTTTGTCAGTTTGACTATAACATGTCTTGGAGAGGACCTTTTTGAGCCTCCTGGATCTGAAGGTCCATATCTCTCCCTATACCTGGGAAGTTTTCTGCTATTATTTTGTTGAATATATTTTCAATGTCTTTTCCTTTTTCCTCCCCTTCTGGAACACCCATGATCAGGATATTTGTGCACTTAAAGTTGTCTGCTAACTCTTTTAGATTTTCTTCATTTTTAAAAATTCTTTTTTCTTTCTTTTCTTTCTTTCTTTTTTTTTTTTTTTGTCTGCATGGGTTATTTTGAAAAGGCCATCTTCAAGATCAGAAATTCTTGTGCTTGTTCTAGTCTGCTGCTTAAGCCCTCTGTTGTGTTTTTTATTTCATTAAATGAATCCTTCAACTCCACAACCTCTGCTACATTCTCTTTTAGGGCATTTTTTTGTACATTTTCTCTATCAGGTTTTGAATACTTTTTCTCATTTTGCTGTGTCATTTGAGTCTTCTTTTATTTCACTGAGTTTCCTCAGAATTGTTGCTCAAAATTCCTTTTCAGTCATTTCAGGGACTTCCTGTTCTATAGGATCTGGTATTTGAGAATTATTATATTCCTTTGGCAGTGTCATATTTTCTTGTTTTTTTTTAAATTTTTTTATTCAAAACTTCTAGTGTTTCTACATTGGTGTTTAGTCATCTTGTAGAGCAGTTTGTTTGTTTGTTTTTTTCTGGTACTCTGCAGTGTGTTTGAGGAGAGAGAGTTCCTCATAGATATGTTTTAAATGATGGTTGAATGAGTTGTTTTAGTATTGGTTCTTGGTAGACACAGTGGTATAGTCTCCATGTAGGTACTTTGGTTAAATTCAGTATAGGAGTTGCATGATGGCACCTCTGTGGCATAGTCCCTGGAGCAGTTAGTATTTTCTTACTGAGGTTGGTGACACTATGTTGGCTCATCAGCACATGGGCAAGCTCTCAAATTTTGGGGGTGGCACCTTGGAGTCTTGTCACTCTTCAGTTATGGTGCATGTTCTTGGGAGGGCCTCTTGGCACCCTGCTAGCTCCCCTGATCCTGATGGGTACGCTGGGCTATACTAGTGCTTCTCAATTTACATGAGTGACCCTGAGTGGGTTTTTTCTTTTTTCCTTCCTCTTTCCCTAGGTTCCACTGGTGACTCTCCTTCTGTCTATGCCTGAGTGGTCAGCAGGTCACCTATGAGGTAGTGGTGGCTTCAGGTGTGGCAGCAAGTCATGCTTGTAGCTTCAGTTGCTGTGGTGGTGGCTGTAATGGCCTGTTCATTCAGCCCTGGTATCTGTGGCAGTGACAGGGAGTGTTGCTGATGGTACAGCTGTCTGTTGCACTAGTGCCCTTGCCGGTGGCTGGGTCAGGCTCTCAGGGGCAGGAACCACTTACCAGAGTCCTGCATGGCTGCCCATCACACTGGTGCCCATGCTGGAAGCTAGGTCATGCTCTTGGGGGCAGGGACCACTTACTGAGATCCTGCATGGCTGCCCATCACACTGGTGCCCATGCTGGAAGCTAGGTCATGCTCTTGGGGGCAGGGACCACTTACTGAGATCCTGCATGGCTGCCTGTTGAGCTGGTGCCCTTGACAGTGGCTCAAGGTTTCAGTTTTATTCTTTGCCATGAAAGAATTGATTCTTGATTCTTTTGTTTTTGTCTCCTGTCAGTGGACAGCTGTCTTTCTCAGGTGACTCCCTTAGCCTTCAGGGCAGTCCCG
>NW_007742021.1:19045-20064 GCF_000696425.1 Galeopterus variegatus
CCCCCCCATTCCCTCCCCCACCTCCAGCTCCTTTCTCTTTATCTTTAAGCTTGCTTAGGCCTCCAGATCCTAAGACAGTTATACCCATCTCTCTTTTCTACTTGCCACACACTAGATGAATCAGTCTGCCCTGCTGGCACCCTGTCACCGTCAGTCCCAGAGGAACCACATGTGGTCTGGCTTGTGATCTATTCTGTAACCAATGGCATGAGATGTATCCTCATCCCCGTTCAACTTCTCTGCAGAAGAGAGGCAGCCTAGATTTGTTCTTGACCCCAGAACCCAGACTGCCTGGATGGGATGTCGACTCTAAAACTTATTACTCAGTATACTTGGGGAAATCATTTAATCTGTCCTCTTGTTTCTGTTTCTTCAGTTGTAAAATGGGAATTCTAATTTTGTATATATCCTAAAGGAATTCTGTTTCTGAAATGTATTCATGAGTATCAAGAGCATCGTACAGGACTAGAAAGCACTATATAAGAAAATGTTTTCCTTTCTGTCTGCTTATTTATTTTGTTACTATTATCCATTCTTTACTGCAGTTTCACTTCTGGCTTCTACTGCATTTTATCCCTTGCCTCTCTTGTTTCTCCTCTTTCTCAATCATATGCTACTTTTCCTCACATTACTGCATCAATACAGAGCTTTTCGGTTCTGCTTTTCACCTCTCATCTAGAAATACAGTCACTCGAAGATCCCTTCCTTCAAGGGTGACATGTACACACATGACTCTCAAATCAAAATGGCCAGCAGGACCCCAGTTCTGTGATCCAATCTAGAACTTCCAAGCCTCTTGCTGGACATTTCTTTCTGAATATTTGAACTGACGGTTCTGTACTTTCAACATGACTTTTACTGATCCTTTGTTTTCTCCCCAGGCTTTCTAGCTTCTGTGTGACAATTTGTGTCTTGTCTCTCACTTAAAACAATCTGTTAAGAGTTATGTCACCTAGAACACAGCAAATTATTATTATTATTTAATTTATAATAAGTATGACTGTAATTTTTAAAGTACA
>NW_007742021.1:22653-23157 GCF_000696425.1 Galeopterus variegatus
AAAATCAAAGAAATCTGAATCTCTGGAGGCTTGGGAATCTGCATTTTATCAATTACTTAAGTAGATTCTTATACACACTCATGTGGGAGGATTATAATCCTGGGCTGCAAACAGGATAACATTGATCAAGGGTGTATCTAGGTGCAATTGTGAGTAAATAATCTGGTATACTGGTTTAAAATTAAATATACAAACCAAAACCAAATTTTAAAAAAGAGGAAATGAAACACCTCTTGTTTGTGCATGGTGGGAGACCCAAAGATGCCTGCTCTCAAGGGTGCAGATATACACACAAATAATATGGGTATTGAATCACTTGAGTTGGAGGGGGGAGAAAATAAAATCATTTTCTAAGTATAAAATTAATTCATTTTTAAAATTTCAAATCAATTTTTGGTCATAGGGAGGAATATTTTTGAACTTAATAAGTGAGTGACATTGAAATTTCAGTGAAAGTTGAAGAAGAGTTCTTTTTTTTTTTTTTTTTTTTTTTTTTTTTTTTCC
>NW_007742022.1:0-2785 GCF_000696425.1 Galeopterus variegatus
GTGTAAAGCAGTGCTTACAGGGAAATTTATAGCATTAAATGCATATATTAGAAAAGAAGAAATATCTAAAATCAATAACTTAAGCTTCTACCCTAGGAAACTAGAAAAGTATGAGCAAATTAAATCCAAAGTAAGCGGAAGAAAACAAATTGTAAAACTTAGAGCAGAAAGTAGTAAGATTGAAAAAAAGAAAATCGGTAGAGAAAAATCAACCAAACCAAAATCTACTTCTTTGAAAAGATGAGCAAAATCAATAAGCCTCTAAGCAGAATTACAAAGAAAGAGAGAAGACATAAATTATTAACATCAGATATGAAAGACAAGATCACTACAGATTCATGGACATTAAAATTATAATAAATGCATAGTATAAACAAATGTATACGTACAAATTTGATAACCTAGATAAAACGGACCAATTCCTTGATAGACAAAGTGCACCATAACTCACACAAAAAGAAATAGACAACCTGAATAGGCCTATACAGGCCTACATCTATTAAAGAAATTGAGTCAAAATTAATAATTTCCCAAAGCAGAATGCACTAGGCACAAATGGTTTCACTGAATTCTACCAAACACTTAAAGAAGAAATTACACCAATTCTGTACAATCTCTTCTAGAAGATAGAAGCAGAGAAAATACTTCCTCACTCATTCTACCAGGCCGGCATTACTCTGATACTCAAATCAGACAAAGACACTACAAAAAAAGAAAATTACAGACCAATATCTCTCATGAACATGGATGTAAAAATCCTCAACAAAAATATTAGCAACTCGAATCTAACAATGCTTAAAAAGAATGATATACCACGACCAAGTAGGATTTGTCCCAGGTATGCCCGGCTGGTTTAACATCCAAAAATCAATCAATGTAGTTCCTCCTATCAACAGGCTAAAGAAGGAAAACCACATGCACAGATCAATAAATGCAGGAAAAGCATTTGATAAAATACGACACCTGTTCATGATACAAACTATCAGTGAGCTAGAAATACATGGAAACTTCCTCCCTTTANCTCCAGGGAGACCCAGTCATGGGTTGCCCCTACACTTTTATGAGTTTTACCTAATCTCCTCGTACTTTCAATAGGGGTAGGGAAAATGGGACCATTTTGGAGTACACTAGAACATCCCATCCTACTTAAAAAAGCCCTCCCTTAAGAGAAACTATTTTACTAGAGCCTAACCTGCTGGGGTTATATCAGAGCCTGACCTACCTGGGAAAAGGGAAATACCCAACTTCAGCCCCCTCTAGCCATCCTGTACCACATAATGGGGGAAAAAACTGAGAAGCACTGATGATGTTCATAGTTCAGAGGCTCACCAAAGACTGAGACCTAATCATTGGATTATAGAATGCTTCTCCTTCCTCAGCCTCTATCTTACCACTACATTACTAAAGGCCAGTTTATGGCAGTACCTTTTAATCAGTATAGCATGTCTGCCTTTCAATAAAAAATTACAAGGCATACTAAAAGGTAAAAATCACAGTTTGAAGAGATAAAACAAGTATCAGAACCAGAGTCTGATATAGCAGGAATGTTGGAATTATCAAACTAGGCATTTAAAAATACTATGATTAATAGGTTAAAGGCTTTAATGGAAAAGGTAGACAAGATGCATGAACAGATGGATAATGTAAACAGAGAAATGGAAAGTCTGAGAAGAATCAGAAGAAATGATACAGATCAAAAGCAGTACAAAAGAAATGAAGAATGCTTTTGATGGATTCATTAGTAGACTGGACATGGCTGAAGAAAAAAAATCTCTGAGCTTGAGGATATGACAATAGAAACTTTCAAGCCTGAATAGCATACAGAAAGAAGATATATATTAAAACAACAACAACAACAAACAGAACGGAATATCTAAGAACTGTGAAACAACAACAAAAGGTTTAATATATACTTAATGGGAATACCAGCACAAGAAGGAAAAAAAGGAACAGAAAGTAATACTTGAAACAATAATGACTGAGAGATTCCCCAAAGCAAGCCACAGTACCAGAAAGCTCAGATAACACCAGGCAGGATAGATACTACAAAGCAAAACAAAACAATGTTATATTTTTAGGTAAATAGTATTCAAACTTCAGAAAATCAATGATAAAGGAAAAAATCCTGAAAAAAGCTAGAGGAAAAAACACTTTAATTATAGAGCAGCAAAGATAAGAATTACATATTACTTCTCAGAAACTGTGCAAGCAAGAACAGAGTAAACAAATATTTAAAGTGCTGAGAGAAAAAAGAAACCCCTTCAATCTAGATTTCTGTACCCTGGGATTAGGAATTAGGATTATTTTGTTATTGCAAGGTACCTATGCTACCTGTGAAGCAATAAAGTGTTATCTGAAAGTGGACTTGAATTAGTTGCAAAGGTTTATTGCAAACTCTAGGGAAAACACTAAAAAAAAGTAAAAATAAATAAAAAATAAACAAATAAAAAAGTATAATTGACACACTAAGAAAGGAAAGAAAATAGAACCCTATGAAGTGCTCAGTTAAAACCATGAAAAGGCATAAAAAGCATAAAAGAAGCAATAGAAATAAATAACAAGGGCACCAAATGGAAAACAGTAACAAATAAGGTAGATATCAATCCAACTATATTAACAATCAATTTGAATTTCAGTGGTCTAATATGCCAACTAAAAAGACAGAAATTGCCAAAGCTGATTGAAATACAAGACCCACTTATATTTTGTTTGCAGGAAATTTACTTTAAATATAAAGACACAGATAAAAGCAAAATGATAGAGAAAGATATATTATGGTAATGCT
>NW_007742022.1:3738-5982 GCF_000696425.1 Galeopterus variegatus
TCTAACAATGCTTAAAAAGAATGATATACCACGACCAAGTAGGATTTGTCCCAGGTATGCCCGGCTGGTTTAACATCCAAAAATCAATCAATGTAGTTCCTCCTATCAACAGGCTAAAGAAGGAAAACCACATGCACAGATCAATAAATGCAGGAAAAGCATTTGATAAAATACGACACCTGTTCATGATACAAACTATCAGTGAGCTAGAAATACATGGAAACTTCCTCCCTTTAGTAAAGAGCATCTTCAAAAAACCTTGAACTAACATCATACTTAACATTGAGAACTCAAATTTTTTTCTCTAAGACCAGGAACAAGGTAAGGATGTCCCCTCTCACCATTGCTTTTCAACATTGTACTGAAGTCCTAGATAATGAAATTAGACAATAAAAGGAAATAAAAGGCTACAGACTGAGAAGGAAGAAATAAAACTGTGTTTTCTCCTAGATGGCAAGATTGTCTTTGTAAAAAATCTGAAAAATTCACACAACAATAACAGCGACAACAACAAAGCCTCCTGGAACTAACAAGCAATTATAGCAAGGTTGCAGGATGCATAGTTAATATACAAGTCAATCACTTTTCACTTTCTACATACTACGAATGAAAAAGTATAACTTGAAATTAAAAACACTTTATCATTTATATTAACATCCCCCACTAAAAGACTTAGATATTAATCAAACAAAATATGGACATACTACAAAATTATGATGAAAGACATCAAATAAGAACTAAATAAATAGATATCTTCCATTATCATAAGTGGGAAGACTCAATATTGTCAAGAATTCAGTTCTTGCCAAGTTGATCTATAGATTCAATGCAATCCCAATCAAAATCTCAGCAAGCAATTTTATGGGCATCAACAAAGAAATTCTGAAGTTTATATGGAGAGGCAAAAGACTCAGAATAGTCAACTTAATATTGAGAACAAAGTGGCCTCCAAGTGATACTATGTGACTTCAAAACCTAATATAAATCGATAGTAATCAAATCTATAGTATCATGTGGTATTGGTGTAAGAACAGATGAGTAAATAATGAAGCAGAATTGAGAGCCCAGAAATGAACCCACATAAGTATAGAAAACTGATTTTTTTTTACAGAGGAAAAAAGGCAATAAAATGAAGTAAAGATAGACTTTTCAACAAATGATTCTGGAACAACTGAACATCCATATGCCAAAAATAAAAAAGAATCTGGACACAGACCTTATACCCCTCACAAAAATTAGCTCAAAATGGATCATAAAATTTAATGCAAAGTGCAAAACTGTAAAATTCTTAGANTTTTTTTTTACAGAGGAAAAAAGGCAATAAAATGAAGTAAAGATAGACTTTTCAACAAATGATTCTGGAACAACTGAACATCCATATGCCAAAAATAAAAAAGAATCTGGACACAGACCTTATACCCCTCACAAAAATTAGCTCAAAATGGATCATAAAATTTAATGCAAAGTGCAAAACTGTAAAATTCTTAGAAGATAACATAGAAGTCTAGGTGACCTTGAGTATGGTGATGACTTTTAAAATATCACTAAAGGCAAGATCCTGAAAAAAAATTTATAACTGAACTTCATTAAAATTAAAAACTTCTGCTCAGTGGAAGACAATGTCACGAGGATGAGAAAACAAGCCGCAGACTGGAAGAAAATATTTGCAAAGGACACATCTAATAAAGGACTGTTTTCCAAAATACTCAAAACTCTCTTAAAACTCAACACAAAAAAATGAACAACCAGATTTAAAAAATGGTCAAAGGACCCAAACAGACATTTTAGCAAAGAAGATACAGAAACGGCAAGTAAGCATATGAAAATATGTTCAACATCTTATATCATTAGGGAATTGCAAATTAAAACATCATTGAGATATTACTTCTCGCCTGTTAGAAAGGTCAAATTCCAAAACACTGACAACACCAAATGCCAAAGAGCTTTCATTCATTGCTTGTGGGAATGCAAAATGGAGTAGCCACTTGAAAGACAATTTGTCAGTTTCTTATAAAACTATACATACTCTTACCATATGATTTAGCAATCCATCTCTTTGGTATTTACTCAAATGAATTGAAAACTTATGTCCACATAAATGCTGCACACGGATATTTATAGCAGCTTGATTCATACTTGCCAAAACTTGAAAGCCACCAAGATGTCTTTCAGCAGGTGAATACACAGGGGTACTTCAAAAAGTTTGTGGAAGAATAGAATTAAAAGATAACATGAAATCTTCCA
>NW_007742022.1:7069-9493 GCF_000696425.1 Galeopterus variegatus
TCACTCATTGAAGTAGAAGTTGTTGGTACTTGCTTAATACGAGCACAGAGAAAACAGCAGCAGAACATCATTTCACGATCATGCCTGATCTTGAGGTTGAGATGTTTTATATTTGAGGTATAACCAAGTCTCTGATTACATATAAGAAACTTGCTACAAATTTATGCAGAAATTTTTTTGTGTGAGGAAATGCCAGTAATTGATACAATTTTTCAATCCTTGTAGAGACAAACTTGATACTTCTAGTTTAAAGCCCACACTCTCAAAGACAAACACATTACCTAATAGTCAACGTTCATAGAACGTTCTTTCTATCTGCTTTTTCCTGGAAGAAAGCAAAGCTACAAGCTGTAGAAAAAACTACCCATGGCTCGTTGACCGGCTGTGCTGGTCCTATTGCTGCTGACTTCTGAGAGATTTTTAAAACTCTAAAGAAAACCATCACCCCACTAAAGTGGTTGAAAAAAAGGAAACCTCATTGTGCATTTCTAGAATGTCAGTGGGATACTTTTCTAGCTTTAGGGCAGTGAGTTTAGATTAAGACAAACCTACAGGTAAGCTTATTATGCAAGAGACCACAAAAATTGGGGAAGATACTTCATTCAAATAGATGGTTTGTGGGTTTTTCCTTTATCATAGTACTGTCTACAGTGAAGAGAGGGATTATACAATAGAAGTAGCTTCTTTCCTCCTTTAAGTCCTACTCTGGATTAAACTCAATTTTCTAGGGTGATGGTGAAATCACTCTGGTCATTGCATGGATTTCCTTAAATCTCAACTACACACCCATGTAAATCTATGTTATAATGCTTACCACAGTCTTCACTAGCAAAGAGAGAATCCACTTAATGTATGTTGGATAACAGCTCAGCCTAAGCAGATTGCCTAAACAAGGATCAATCATTTCATTTTTCCTAGGAAAAGTAAGAACAGACCTTTAGGAAAATTGGTCTCCTGACCCCAAACCTGAGACAGCAGTGTTTCTTTCCTTCATTCCAATGTTTTCACTGCCAAGCTAGGTGGTCACACAGTGAGCTGAAGAACTGCCCCCTGCCCTCTCCCACTGAATTCTCCAGCTGGCTAATTTATAGGTAGATGGGGTTCATTTGAACTTATGACAGATATTTATGACAATAATAGGCATTCACCCGATATTTCAACTAAAACCGATTCTCAGATCCACTTGTTTTTGTCTGAAAGCTGGGTAATAAATTATTTTATAAGCTTCAAAATTTGTTTTACTCAGAATCTGATAGATCCATAGAAATGCCATGTGGATCTTGCAGAAATCTGATTTAGATTTTGATTTTTAAAGTTAGTCCAGCTATATTTTAAAATTAAAAATATACACACACTCTCAAATGTGTAATATACTAAATTTAACCTATCAAGTGTCCATTAATGCTAGATAAACTAATTTCAGTTAGTCCAGCTATATTTTAAAATTAAAAATATACACACACTCTCAAATGTGTAATATACTGAATTTAACCTATCAAGTGTCCATTAATGCTAGATAAACTAATTTTGAATCTAATTCAAGTTAAATCTTTTCTTGTCAACTCAGTTTGATTGATGGGTTACTTGACACTACGAAATGAGTTTAAAGTATTGGTATTTACAATTGTTGATCTGTGTGACAGATTTTTCCTCATATTTTATAAATAAAATAGATGAATAATCTGGAGACTAAAACGGAGATAAAACTACTATTGTTATGCGTGATATTCAAGTACAAATGTTTCTGCTCATCCGAACATTGGTAGAAACTCAACTTTCTATAAATAAAATGTCACTTTATGCTCCCTATTGTGGTTCTTTTTATAGTATGTTGGTGTAGAGTGATGTATATATCCTAAAGTAGTTTAAAAATGACAATAATAGCATGTTGTCTGAATGGTTTTACTTTCAAGGAAGTTCCACAATCTGTCATCTCATTTTTTTTCTTTTAAAAGTATATTCTTGTTCCCATATTTTAGGTGGTGGAAATGATAAAATTTTAATAACTAAATTGAATGATTAAATCCACTAATGAATTGAAGCCAAAGCACAGGTTTCCTAATATTACCCTAAAGACCATTCCACCCAGCTAAAAAAACTGACTTTCTAAAATAATTAGAATCACAACACTTAAAAAAAAAATCTTCCCCCAGGGACCCAAGATTTTGAAAACTAACCAGAAATTTTACCCTCTCCAAGAACATTAACTTGTGGATTATTTAAAGTCTCTGAACCCAAATTCCTCCAAAAAAAAAGTTCATAAACTATGCATTCAATGTGTGGAACAGAAAAGGAGAGGAGTTAAGGAGAAGAAAGGGTATAAGAAACACCTTTAGTAAAAAGCATATTTATCTTGTAATAAAATCTTGACTTACAGAAAGGGATGAGGTTGGAGCTGGTGTGGCACAGAACAGGGGGGGAGCT
>NW_007742022.1:10120-18516 GCF_000696425.1 Galeopterus variegatus
ATCTTGACTTACAGAAAGGGATGAGGTTGGAGCTGGTGTGGCACAGAACAGGGGGGGAGCTAAGAAAAAGTACAAAGTAAATGGTTCATCTAAACATCACAGCTGCCTGATGAAATGCTAGTGACTTCTTCAATACTATAAAAGGATTATTAACTGTATAAGGTTGTGACACCAGGCTGTAAATCATGCTAAAATCTCAAATTGATGTTTTTCAGAGGGTGGAGGTGAAATTTGATGGTGGGCCTGTGGCGAGATTACAAACTGTGTGGTTCCTGACTCCCAAGCATTGACCATACTGCCTTGATTCTCTTCACTGAAGTACAATCTGAAATATTAACAAATATTGGGAAACAGTGTTTGTGAAGTAGGAAAACGCTAACAAATTTTTATTGTGCAAAATAAGACCAGTTTCTTAAAAATGGCTGAGATATACACTTTCAAAAAGAGGCAACAAGTTTATAAGGTAGCCTTGGAGATTCAGTGTAGGGACTAAGTCTCCCATTATTAAGGACAGTGGAACCATACTTTAAAAAAGTATGTTTCTTCAGGTTTCTGTAGGAAAAAACAAATGAAGGTAGATAAATATTTTAAAAAACCATGTAGAAAATGACTGATATAAGATAAACAATATAACTTATAATGCGATGGTTCTTAATGTGACAGTAAATACACAGAAACAGAATTATGGAATTAGAACATACAGAGTCTACTTAAAATGTTTTTTCTTTATATTCTATTTTTTACTGTTATTTATGTGGTTAATAATTATTTTTCTACTGCTCTAAATCCTTTTTAGGAAACAAGTTACTTTTATTTAATGGTAAAAATATTTGGTGTGGCTAANCTTTCCAGCAGAGATGCAAATAATACAATTAAGATTTAATTTCTTCTAATATCACCTTGTACTCTCTGGGCCTGAAAACTCCTTAGGAAAGAAATCACATCTATTTTATTGCTGGGATCTGGACTATTGCTCTATGGAAAGCACTCAATTAATATTTAGACAAAGACATGACACAGGCATTATAGATTTTAACTACTGGCTCACAATCAATTACTGTCTCATTACAACACCTGTCTTTTTTTTTGTTGTTTATTTCGATATCCACATAAATAATCTCGCAGTATCCTGTTGTCTTGGTATCTTGACCTCCTTTTCTCCAATTATCTTGATTTCCATCAAACACTAGCTATTCACCCTCATAGGCACACTCTTGAGTGTGTCGTTACCAAAACTGCAGCTGTTTCATAATCTGAAATCTAAGCATCCTGTCTTCAACCTACATCTCCTCCTTTCTCTTATCTTATTCATTCCCACTAATACCCCACTTGCTACTATTTTTCACACCAGTACACAAAATCTATTGATTCTACAACCACTACACTGAACCTTGTCACCCTCATGTCCCCACTTGCCACATGACACAGCCAAAAATGTATAACCTCTCTCTTCTCTTATCTTATTCATTCCCACTAATACCCCACTTGCTACTATTTTTCACACCAGTACACAAAATCTATTGATTCTACAACCACTACACTGGACCTTGTCACCCTCATGTCCCCACTTGCCACATGACACAGCCAAAAATGTATAACCTCTCTCTAATAACTCCCTTTGATATATAATCTCAACTCACTTTCTCTTTTACTCATTCTTCCTGGTTGAATTCAGCTCTCTATATACTCTCAGAAGATGCAGCTGATCATGCCTAGAGAAAAACATGTATTTATGCAGTATGTTCTCACTCAATATATTCATAACCATTAGCCACAAGAGGATTTTCAATATTAGCCCAGAGCAATTGCATCTCCCAGTCCATTCACTCCCATTTTACCAAATCATTCTTTTATGCCTTCTCTTCACTCTTCAACCCGCCAACACTTCCTCTCCTATCTTTACTCTCAGCTGAGGACCTTGCTTCCTATTTTCTTGAGAAAACAGAAGAATAAGAAAGAAACCTCCAGAGCCTTCCATTTAACTCTCATTTGCATCCAGGTCCTCTGACTTCTATTTGGATTTCTTTCAATTCACCCCTGTACTTGTGTACTAGACTGTATCCCCTGTCACCTACTCAAGGACATTACTGGTTATAGTCTCATTCATCTGCCTCTCCTGCTGACTCTCCATCACGTTTTTCTCTTTGTTTCAGATGATCTCAGTCAGAATACACATACTAACATGCTTAATCTTCCTATATTAGAAAAAAAATGTTCTCCCAATTCAGGATTCTTCCTCCAGCTATTAGCCCCATTTCTCTCCTCCCAGCGAATATCCCTGAAGTTGTTAATATTCACGTTTGTTCCTATTTTTTTCCTCCTATTCTTCTTTGAACCCATTCCAATTGTATCTTTTTTTGCTCCAAGCATGACAGAGAAACTTCCAGTGACTTCTGCATTGATTGATCCAATGACCAATTCTCAGTTCTCATCCTACTAGACCTATCACCAGTTTATTGCTTCATTCTTCCTGATATATTGTTTTCATTTTGCCTCTGGAACCACATACTTATACTTGTTCCTTTTTCAGTTTCCTTTGTTGGACCCTCCTCATCTTCCCAACTTCTAGAAGAGCCACCAAATAGAATCTTCTGCATGATGAAAGTGTTCTAGAGCTGAACACCTCAATATGATATCCACTAGCCAGTTGTGGCTATTGAGTACTTGAAAAGTGGCAATTGCAAGTGCGGAACTAAAATCTTAATCTAAACAATGAACAGCATGTTATTGTAATTAATTTAAAATTTAGCTTTAGTAGTCACATTTGGCTAATGCCTACCACAGCTCTGTACTGTTCCAGTCATTAGAACTTCGAACTGCTTTATCTACACTTAGTCCTTTGGAGAGCTCATCCATTCTCATACCTATTAAATACAATCTGTATGCTGATGACTCTCGACTGACATCTCCAGCTTGGACCTCTCCCCCAACCACCAGACCCTACCTATTTGCTTTTCCAGTTGGATGTCTGACAGACATCATGAACTTCACATGTCCAAGACTGACCTCTGGGTACTTCTGCAATCCCTCTTCCCCCATCATCTTCCTCACCTTAGTGAATCACAACTACACCCTTCCAGGGCCTGGGGCCAAGAACCCTGGAGTTATTCTTGACCTCTCTTATTCTCATACCTCACTTATAATTCAGCAGAAAGTCCTTTGGCTTTAGCCAGATATTAACAAGGATTCTAACACTTCTCGCCACTTCTGAAATCTCTTGCCTAGACTATTGTAATAGCCACATAACCAGTTTTTGTGTAAGCTCTTGTTTAAAATTAATTAAACAAATTCATTTTGTTTCTTATTGGTAACTTGGTATGTGACAAGAAATTTACATGGATTCAAATTCCACACATACTGCTTACTAATGTTATCTGGACAGATTATTTTATCTGGACACATTATTTAATCTCCTCAATCTGTTGCTGTCTCTGAAAACTGAGTAATGATATCTAACTTTTAGGGTTGCTATGGGATTCATGGAACTCTATTTACCACATGGGAGACATTCATAATTGATGCCTGTGATATAATTCTAAAATAATTATTTGTTTTAAGAAGCAAGGCAATACTTGGAATTATCATTTTTATTAAGTTCAGATAGCAACTACTTAGGCCAGATTCTTAGGTTCAATTCCCAAATGTGCCAATTATTTTCACTTGATTCTCTGACCAGCGAGCAACATAACCTTGAGCAACCAAGCTGAAAATATAAGCTGCAGAGCTAAATCAGAGCCAAGATCATCAGAGTCTAGCTGGAGCAGAGTAAACACATCAAACCCAAGACAATAGCAGCTCAGAGGTAGGCTAGTGGCAAAATCATAAAGCTGATTAGACTAGCTGCCTGCAGGAGACTGTGAAGGTTGCCCTGTTTTCTAGACACAAGGCAAACTTTCAGAGGTAAAAGAGAAGGACAGATGAAAGGTGGATCTCAGTGAGCACATGGAGCAGTTCCCAGGAAGCCCAGTTTCACTTGGGTGCCAGCTCTTATTGGAAAGTTGTCACATCCTGTGCCCCACTGGAGATTTTGTTCAAACAGGGATCTCTACGGGATGATTCAGGAGCTCTTGTTCTATAAATGAGAAGAACTGTAGAGGTCTATTTAGTTATAGAACTGAATAGGTCTCCCTCCATTCTTTCACTGGCATTAACTTTTTTGACCTGATATACTTGCTAAGCACTCACTATATGTTAACTCTTCTGACCCTTACCACAATGCTAGGACGTAGGTACGAAGGAGTAAACTAAAGCAAAAAAATTAGTAAGTAACTGTTTAAGGTCACACTGCTTGTTAGTGACAGAATTGGTATTCAAACTCAGGCAGTTTTGCTCCTGGGTGGAGTAAAGCTGACGCATTCATCTTTAGGGAACAGATAGAAAAATAGGAAGATTTCCCACCACATTCCAGTTAAGAAAACTAAGACACCATAAGCATCAAGAATTTTCCCAAAGTTATCTCATGTGTCAATAACACAAATCAGAATTGAATTTGAACCCTGATTCACATTTCAATGGAAAATATTTTGCCCAGAGAGTGGAACATCTTTAGAACCCTTAATCCCAAGAGGGTCTGATTGCTGTGCCTTACCTCTTCATGGAAGGAGAGCAGTGGCACTGAGGGATCTAGATGGAAAATTCCCTCATACAGAGATGCCCTCCTGCACATGGCCAGGTTGTCTATATCCCTGGACATCAGCCCTAAATTAGGAGTTACTGAAAGTGAAAGAAGAAAGTCACATTCTGGATGCCCTTAGATGTACCCTGGGAATGTGAAATAGTCATTCCTGCTCTGAAACTCCATGATCATCTCAGGAATCCCTAGGTTTTTTGATTGTTTTTTATATGTCCCTCAGTTAGTCTCCATTTCAGGAAAAATCTACTTCTTGGGCAATGATAGCAAATTCTACATACCCTGACTGAAAATTTTCTTATTCTTTTCACACTTAAAATTTTCTTTTGAGGATAATTGATCCAGAAAACAGTTCCTCATTAAGCTTATCTGTTAACACCATCACTAAATTATCATAACGAGTCTCAGGCTCTAAGTACTGAAGCTCTAAGTCAATTTATATCAACTTCTATCCTGCAAAAATGTAGGTCATACTCTCATAAAGAAGGCAAATTGATACAGTGGTTTCTAGGCTCTGTGATTTTCCACTTAAAATTTTCTTTTGAGGATAATTGATCCAGCAAACAGTTCCTCATTAAGCTTATCTGTTAACACCATCACTAAATTATCATAACGAGTCTCAAGCTCTAAGTACTGAAGCTCTAAGTCAATTTATATCAACTTCTATCCTGCAAAAGTGTAGGTCATACTCTCATAAAGAAGGCAAATTGATACAGTGGTTTCTAGGCTCTGTGATTTTCTAAATTCTTTTTAGTCTTTCCATATGCACATACCAAGCAGCTGTTATGGATCATATACTCAAAGATGAGGGATATAGAAATAATCAAAATATAGAAAGAGAAGCATACTAGGAAGCAGATAATCACCATATGTTATGATAAAAATCACTGACTTGCAGAGAATATAGGAAAGCCTCCCTACTCAGATCTTGTACAGCAAGTCAAGAAACATTTTCTGAAAGCATTACTCCTTAACTTTGAATAGAAGAATAAACTGTGTGTGGCTGAATAAACTGACTTCATATTGATGTATTAGATATAAGGCTTAACATAGGTAAAGAGACTTACCAGTTTTCATGCCTGCCAAGGGACCAAAGATACCAGCAAACTATAAAATACATTTTGCCACATAAGTAATAGAGCCTAGTGCTATATTCACTTACTAATTTTTCTATCACTTATTAAATATAACCTAGTGAGTCATTTATATAATCCAAAAATAGTTATTGAGTGCTGAAGGGGCTTAAGCAACTAACAAACAAGCTAGATACAAATAAGAATAACGTGTGGTTTCCATACTCAAGAAATTTTCAGCTTAATGGAAAGAGGTATTTGAAAAGAATAGCTAGGAAATATAAGCTCCCAGCTTATACTCCAGATGTTAACAGAGAGGAAGAACCATAAGATAGGAAAACAACAAATGGGGAAAAAAATGAGTAGTTAGAAACCTTCGATTGTAGCAGTTTTCCTTATATATAAAGAATCTAATCAACTTGAATTATGGACAGAGAGTTTAGATTTTTTTACTAATAGGCTATATTATCTAAACACTATAAAAATTTAAAACAAGAAACCATGGCATGCTACAGAACCTACTACAAAGTAATTTTATTAATAGGATAAGCAGTGAGGTACTGGGGTGGATGGGCTAAGGGATGATGGGTATCAAACAGAGCTCTCAGTGCCCAGGGCGTGGCTCACTGATTTTGTTTTAACCAACAGCAGTTTGAAATGAAAACCACGTAAAGTGTATTAAGAAGTTTGGGTAATATAAAATATTTTTAAAATAATTTAACTATTACCTTATATAGGAAAAATCAATTCAGAGAGAAAGAAAAAGTGAGCTTTGTCAGGGACTTCAGAAGGTGCATTGTATTAGGATTCATTAGACTAATTAGGAGAATAAAAACTCTGTACCCATAAACCTCTGCATTTTTTTCTCTTTCCTGCCCTTAAGGTCATTTATTGTGGGACTAAACCACATTGGATAGCAGTTTATTTCTAGAAACTAGTCTGTAATTTTGTGAACATAATTTAACATACAAATCATATTTTTTAAATTTGTGTAGTACTTTACATCTTACCTGATTCTCACAGTAGGCATGACCAATGTTATTTTTTAAAAGCCACAATATTTACTAGCAATTTTATCACTGAGGTATAATATAAACAAGACTTACAACATGATGCTGATTGATCTTTAAAATATTAGCTCATTTTTGTCTGGGGGTTAACTTTAAAGGGTCATTCCCTGTTTTAGACTTACTTTAAAGGAGACTGAACTATTGTAAGTGTCAGAATACTGAGTGGGACTGATTGACAATTCACAGAATATTAGAGTCAGTATTTGGTGAAATGAATTGCAATTAATACAATCACTATTCTTCTCCCCTCATATGAGGATAATATTTTTTTGTATGCCTCTTGTTCTGAGAGATACCTGCCCAAGATTAGAAATGCTGTTATGGGCCGGCCCGGTGGCATGTGGTTTCCATACTCAAGAAATTTTCAGCTTAATGGAAAGAGGTATTCGAAAAGAATAGCTAGGAAATATAAGCTCCCAGCTTATACTCCAGATGTTAACAGAGAGGAAGAACCATAAGATAGGAAAACAACAAATGGGGAAAAAAAGGAGTAGTTAGAAACCTTCAATTGTAGCAATTTTCCTTATATATAAAGATCAGCATGATCTAATCAACTTGAATTATGGACAGAGAGTTTAGATTTTTTTACTAATAGGCTATATTATCTAAACACTATAAAAATTTAAAACAAGAAACCATGGCATGCTACAGAACCTACTACAAAGTATTTTTATTAATAGGATAAGCAGTGAGGTACTGGGGTGGATGGGCTAAGGGATGATGTGTATCAAACAGAGCTCTCAGTGCCCAGGGCGTGGCTCGCTGATTTTGTTTTAACCAACAGCAGTTTGAAATGAAAACCACGTAAAGTGTATTAAGAAGTTTGGGTAATATAAAATATTTTAAAAATAATTTCACTATTACCTTATATAGGAAAAATCAATTCAGAGAGAAAGAAAAAGTGAGTTTTGTCAGGGACTTCAGAAGGTGCATTATATTAGGATTCATTAGACTAATTAGGAGAATAAAAACTCTGTACCCATAAACCTCTGTATTTTTTTCTCTTTCCTGCCCTTAAGGTCATTTATTGTGGGACTAAACCACATTGGATAGCAGTTTATTTCTAGAAACTAGTATGTAATTTTGTGAACATAATTTAACATACAAATCATATTTTTAAAATTTGTGTAGTACTTTACATCTTACCTTATTCTCACAGTAGGCATGACCAATGTTATTTTTTAAAAGCCACAATATTTACTAGCAATTTTATCACTGAGGTATAATATAAACAAGACTTACAACATGATGCTGATTGATCTTTAAAATATTAGCTCATTTTTGTCTGGGGGTTAACTTTAAAGGGTCATTCCCTGTTTTAGACTTACTTTAAAGGAGACTGAACTATTGTAAGTGTCAGAATACTGAGTGGGACTGATTGACAATTCACAGAATATTAGAGTCAGTATTTGGTGAAATGAATTGCAATTAATACAATCACTATTCTTCTCCCCTCATATGAGGATAATATTTTTTTGTATGCCTCTTGTTCTGAGAGATACCTGCCCAAGATTAGAAATGCTGTTATGGGCCGGCCCGGTGGCGCACTGGAGAGTGCGCCGCTTGGGAGTGTGGCGGGGCTCCCGCCGAGGGTTCGGATCCCACATACAGACCGGTTCCCGC
>NW_007742022.1:19316-21458 GCF_000696425.1 Galeopterus variegatus
CTAAGTTAATTCCCACCCTCTAAAGGATGTATTATGTCACTGCTTCATCCCACTGAACCCGTGGCTGGAGTAACCCCAAAAGTGGCAGCAGGGAAATTCCTGCAAACACTCCTGAGATGGAGCCTGTAGGATTCCAAAGAAAGAAGCACTAAACACCAGGGTGATCAGTCCACAGCATTTATTACGGGAGCTTACGTGAGGCTGCACTGTATCTTCACAAAGGACAGCAAGAGAAAACAGATGTTCTAACTAGGAATGTCTGCAGTGAGGCAGATAGGGGTATGCAGTTTATACGAGGGTTTAAGGAATTTGGCTCAAAGCCTGGGCCAGTTTCTGTCATTGTTTTGGAAAACAACCTAGATACCTTTATCAGTGTCTAGAATGTTCAAGACCCCGGTTTTATTTCAAGTCTGCTGGGAAAACCTGCAACTGGCTGGGTCACAGAGGGGTCACAGAACTCTGTGATTTTCGGTCAGGACACAGAAAGAAAGCAGGGGGAACTGGGGAACCCCAGAATCACTAACCACAGTCAAAATCCTGTAGGCTTGAACGCACAGATACCACAGAAACTAAAAGATATGTGGATAACTCCAGCCTAATCAAGGAACTGGGGAACCCCAGAATCACTAACCACAGTCAAAATCCTATAGGCTTGAACGCACAGATACCACAGAAACTAAAAGATATGTGGATAACTCCAGCCTAATCAGTGGCCCTTCTCCACTTGAAGAACCACCAGGAATTTTCTTGGGATTTGGGGGATATAGAATCCTTCCAAAGATCAGGTTGCTACTGCCAAAGCTGAAAGAGAACAAAGGTCTGAATTTAGGTCCATGGCAGCTGAAATTTCTTTCCAACACCCTTACATTTCTGAATTCCCTTCTACCTACATATACTACTCTCTTATATTCTACTTATATTACCACTTACAGCCAAGATGACACTTTTCACCTCCCTGAAGAAAACATTTAGTAAAGGTTTTGAAGGATTTAAGGATATTATCTGAAAAGTTAAGAGCTAGTCCTTATCATCCATAAGGACAGAATGAACTGCTACCCATGCAAATTTCCAAATTGTGAAAGTTTCCTTTGCCTTGGTATAAATGAGTAAAAGAAGCTAATGATTTTTTTCTCTGAAATTATTTATTAGAGGAGCACTATATGGGATAGATTAAGCTGCAACTTGTTTTAAGTATATGAGATTAAATCCATGAAGGTCTAGTCTGGCACTTACTAACTGCTTTGCTGAGGACAAATGAGCCAAATGTTTATTGCCCTTACCTATTCCATTCTTCTCCCAAATCCTTCATAGCAAGAATTTTGGTTCAGATTCTCCATGTGTCCTCATTCGTAAGACCCACAGTAACAAATTTAGATGTTTTAAGTATCTGTATAATTAACCAGTTTATGAAACTGGCTTACAACACTCCTGAACTAAGTAAACTCTGCTAATTGAAATTTTCAAAATACTGCTTTTCCTCGGATCACGCTTCAGTTACTTTAAATACAAGGAACATAGTTGTATGTAAAAACACATAGTATGTAAAAACTAGTTGTCTTTTGCCCCTACAGTGACAGGAGAGTTAGGGGCTAGCCTCAGTCTAAAGGAAAGCCAGTCTTCCCCATTGTTAAGAATTGACTCTGACCTGGTCATGGACTATGAAATGTTGGTCTTGACAAAAGGGATGATTCTGTGGCTCTTCAACACTTTCACAATGGCACAGTCATCTTTTGCAGGAATTCAACAAACCTCCACCAGGCTAAAGCTAGAGACATGATTCTAAAGGGAAAAGCAAGTCATTCACTGGCCTTGAAGTTTCAACCAGTTCTTGTAATAATTTTCTAAATATATTGCCTTCCATTTGGTAGTCATTGCTTACACATAGCTTATACAATGAGAATCATGGCTTACACTTTATTTTCTCCACATATTGTAAAATGGATAGATAGACAGATGATAGAGAGAGAATGCTAGATAGGTTGGTAGAATGATGATAGATACAGACAAATGATAGATCATAAGCAATAACTAAAAAGCTTTTAAAAACTCTTGCCCTTTTGGGCCGGCCCGGTGGCGCACTGGATAGTGCGCCGCTTGGGAAGCGTGGCGGCGCTCCCGCCCGAGGGTTCGGATCCCACATAC
>NW_007742022.1:22458-23141 GCF_000696425.1 Galeopterus variegatus
CAGTGTCCTAGAAGGTGTCTTCAATAACTAAAAAGCTTTTAAAAACTCTTTCCCTTTTGTGCTTTTATTCACGAGATCTCATATGTTTGCATTCTTGAGTGTGTGTGTTTGTGTGGATGCATGCATGTATGCAAATTAAAGTAATGTATGATACAATTATTTATAACCAAAAAAAAAAAAATCAAATGGCCTGAAAAAATAAGAGAATGATAATATTTAAGTAGTGTCTAATATTTGTCAGGTTCTGGATGCTTAATATGTTAATATTTTTTTTATCACCACAACTGTGTAAGTTGTTTATTATTATATATATGGTACAACTGAAGAAATTGTCATGAAAAGTAGTTAAATAACTTTCTCTTAGTCACAAACTAAGTGGTTGCTATGGATAAAATGAGTCCCCCAAAAGTTCATATGTTGGAAACTTGACCCCCATTGTAACAGTGTTAAGAGGGTGGGAAATCTAATTATGGTATTTGAAAGGTGGGGTCTTTAAAAGGTGAATAGATTGTGAGGACTGTGCTCTCATGAATGTATTGATCCATTCATGGAGGAATGGGTGTGATTCTGAAGGCTCTATAAGGAAGGCAAGTGAGAAAGTTAGCTCTATCGTTCAGCCCATTCTCACCATATGATACCTTGAGTTGCTGTAGAGAGTCACCCTACCAGGAAGAATGCCCTTA
>NW_007742023.1:0-585 GCF_000696425.1 Galeopterus variegatus
AAACCTAAAAAACACAATCCAATGCCTTTGTCTTAACACATATTGTTTTAGGAAATTATGTTACATTAGAAAAATTATAGGAATGTTACAGTATCATCTTTAGTCTCTGATTGATTCTGAGTAGCATATAAGTCAAAAAGATTTCACCATGAAGTTGCTAAAGTATAGTATCAGGTACTTAATAAATGATCATGTCCACTTACAAAAATGTGACATATCAAGCAGAAAAGAAAAAGATACAGTGTTCAACAATTGTTCTGGTCCAATTATGCAGCTTACCTCTTCTGGAAGAATGATCATTTCATCTGGTGCTAAGTGCTCTTCTGCCTAAATAGTTTGCAAGTTACCATTAGTAATGCCTAAGTATGCTCATTATTAAGCAACTTAGCCTACAACTACCTTCTCATATTCATATCACACCGCTTGCAATCCAGGGAAAGACCAGACTATGATAGGAGACATTGTTACAGAGATATCATCTTCTTTGTCTAGAAAGACAAAGATGATACGGTCACTTTCCATAAAGACATGAAGACAAGAATTATATTAAGTGAAACGAGTCAGGCACAGAAAGAGAAATACCAC
>NW_007742023.1:718-23140 GCF_000696425.1 Galeopterus variegatus
AGGGGCAACAATAATCAACCACAATGTATATCGACAAAATAAAATTTTTTAAAAAAAGAATTGATAAATGTTAAGGATAAAAGCTAAAATAAGAGAAACAGAATGTATAACTTCTAAACCAGTGAAAGAAAAAAAGAAAATAAGGAAAAACTTCTTATCCAGAAGAAGACAAGAGAGTAGGAAAAAGAAGCATAAAAGAAGCAGGATAAAGAACACAAAAGAATATGGAAGAAATAAATCCAAATATAAGTCATCACAATAAATGTAACTTGGCTAAACTCGTCAGTTAAAGGCAAAGATAGTCAGAATGCATTAAAAATGTAAATCTAGTTGTCTGCTTGTTGTAGGAGAAACACCTAGCTCATAAGGACACATACATTTTGAAAATTAAAGGGTACATAAAGATATTTAAGTAAATACTAACCACAAGAAAGCCAATGTAGCCATATTAATACCTGACAGAGATTTTAAGATTAAAAAACATTAATTAGGAATAAAGAGGAGTAACACCTTGATAAAAGAAACAATTCACAAGGAAAACATCACAATTCTAAACATGTAGTCCCCTAATAATATGTCCTCAAAATATACTGAACAAGGAGAAATAGACAAATTCATAGAAGCAGGTTTTATTTGAACAACATAATTATTAAATAGGAAGGAACAGAATTAATCATCCAGAAACAGACTTGCAAAGGTATCACAAATCTGAGGGTAAATAAGTCATTTGGAAAAATTAAGTGAAATTTCTACCTCATACTATACACAAACTTAAAACCTAAATATGAACATCAAAAATTTAAAACTATCACAGGATGTATGAGAGAAAAAAAAAAAAAAAAGACATGAAGATAGCTGGTTGGGTCAATAGGAAATGGCTCACAGAAGTCTCGGATCCTTAGAATTTGAGAGTGTGAGAACTGCTTAAAGCTGAAGTAGCACATTTAAGACAAGCCTCCTGCCCCTCCCCCCCAAAAAAAACCCAGAAAAACAAAACAAATCCAGAAAAGAAATAAGAAATTTTGCACACAACAGGCATTGTGAGTACAGAAATATAGTACCTCAGAGAGGGAGAATGAAGATATGTATCTTTGAAGAAAATTTTAGGTAATTAATGGATGACAGATTCATGCAGGGCTACAGAAAAATAATTTGAATAGTTTTATATTGCTTTCTGCCTCTACCATATGTTCCCTAGTTCCAATATGCAGATATAGGCAACTGGGCTAATAGAAATTCTTGCAGTTTAAGTATAAACTAATATTTTTAGTTCTACAAGGAAAAACATGGCAGATCCTTTTTTAAAATCTTTAGCTAGCCTATTTTTTTTCATTTGAAAAATTTCAAACGTGTCCCTCATTCCATTTCACATCTCCCTAACCCCATCCCTAACCTCATTGATTTAGGTGAGAATCCTTCCTGTGTACCCCTGAGCATCCATGTCCTCTTCTTAACATGACACTAATGGTGCTGCACTGGCTTCTTTACTTGCTGGTAATACTCAGTAGACTGATGTCCCAGAGGGCAGGGAGCATGTTAACACATCTGTCTGTTACACCTAGTTTATCAAATGGTTTCACTAGTTGCTAAAGGAATTTTTTTTTTTTTTTTTTTTTTTAGATAAAAGGAAACCAGGTGGGAAAAATTGAGTCAGAAATGTATTTCCATTTTCAAAACTTTAAACATATTTATTTATTCACTCAAGAAATGAACATTAACTTTGCTTAACTTTGCAGGTTACTCTATTTCCAGATTGTTGTTTGTGGTAGAAAATATGACCAAGAAATTCCTGAAATTCATGTTATTACTTAAAATGTTTGTTTAGAGAAAATCTGGAAAGACTAATGGTTAGAAAGAAATCTGTCTATAGGAATGGATTCTAACAGGGTTAAAACACAGAACAGTTAAGGTTTCCTTTTTTTATTTTCTTCTTTTATTTCCTTCCATGGCAAGCAAAACTCCTAGCAATGCATATGAGTGGTAAAGCTGCCATTTTTATTAAATTTCTGTATTAAAATATTAACTATTAGACTATAAAATTAAAAGTGTATAATTAAAATATATAAATTAAATTACTTTGAATTCATATGAAATTTTTAAACAGTTCTGGAATGCAGTTTGTTCTAACTCTGGCTTTGTATCATTTTTCAAAATCAACAGTAGTGTTCCTTTGTTTCTTGAATCCTGCAGTTCATACTCTTTAGAAAGACGGTACTCAGAAATAGAATTGCTTCATACAGACTGTCTGATCAAAGCATAACATTCAAATGCACTTACAATTCCAAAGGACATGAAGGCATTTCCAACTGTTTATCTCACTTTTCCACTGTGGTCCTCCCTAGCTAATATAGCTGGCATTGCAACTGCGTTTTTATTAATTTGAAACAGAGTAGAACTCAGCAGCATTCCATGATGGGCACACATATTCTTAAGAAGCTATGACATCTGTTTGTTCTGTAATATTAACTAGAACCTTTATGTCTGATTGTTTCTTTTTAGGTGTCTCTTGCTAGAATCATCTATCAGAATGTTGTGTCATTAACTTCTCTCTTTTGTGTTCATCAGAAAAGTCTCTCTAGTGGAATATACCCTCATTTAAATTTTAAGGTAGCAGTATCAATTTATAAGTAATATGTTTCTAATATCAGATGTATATGAAAGGATTAAAGAACATTTGAAGCACAATAAAACTAGTATTTTTATGTAAGGTAACTTTTTGATTATAAATATTCTTAAATAGAAATAACTCTAACCAAACATCTTAAATGGCTGCATTTGCAGTTACATATAATTTTATTCTAAATAAATGAAGAAGAAAATATTTCTTACAGTTGATCCAATACCTTGGAACACTGCCTGAGTTCTATTAGTTTGTGTATTTTTATGGCTTTCTATCAGCTTGTAAAAAAGCAGCTAAAACAATTGAATAATTTGCTGAAAAATGACAGAATGAAGTTTAAAGTTAGCATATTATAAGAATAAATATTTACATAAAATTATTTCATATATATTATAAAAATCACAATAGACTCTGAAGCCCTATAACTATTTTTCTCAATTGATATTATAAGGATATTGAAAATTTTTCAAACTTGCACAAATGATATAAAATGAGATTAAGCCTAGTATAATTTCTTTTATTTAAAATTACAGCTTCAAGTAATAAAACTCAATCATCATGAACAATAATGCATACAATTTTGACTGAACCTTGTTATGTACCTGAACTGATAGGAACTAAGTAAGCATTATACAAAACAAACAAACAAACAAACAAAAGCCCCCAAAACCAAAACAACAACAACAACAAAAACATGGCAAGGAAGTGGTAGACAAAACTCTGCTCTGTATGGATTTGTGAAATAAATTAAAAAGATAAATTTGAACAGGGATTCCTTGGTTTCTAAGTGACAGCTCTTGTGTGTAGTGTTTTGTTGTTGTTTGGAATTACCTGGACCTCAGAAGCATAATCCATTTATTAAAGGACACTTGGAGAAAGGAGATAAACCTTTATCTCAAATTACAACTTTCTTTACAAGGAAAGATGAAAAGTACACTCGAAAATGGCTTTTCTTTTCCTTAAATATTGCAGGTTGAATACAATTATTAGAGGCTCTGATATCAGATGAATGTATATATGGGCTTAGAGGATAAGAGAGGAAACTGAGGGAAATTACATTGCTAAGTTGTTCCTTATGTGGTTTGAAAGTTATCTGAATGCTAGAATGCAAATAAAATTGTAGGGTGGGTGAATTTATTTTAAAATCTTAAAAACTTCTTAACTGAACAATTTGGTATACTGTGACTGATTTTCCATATTTTATAGAATTTCTATATTTACTTAGAGTTATTTTAAAATATTTTACAAGATTAAGATCTCCAGGGTTTTGTTGTTGTTGTTGTTGTTGTTGTTTTTAATGTACACATGACCTGGTAAACTCAAAGAAAATGTGTAATGCATTCAGGCCAGCTCAGAATATTTTGACTCCCAAAGAAATGCAAAGAGCATAGGTTTTTCCTTTAGAAAGAAACAGGATGGAATTCTGGCTCTACCCATCTACTAGCTGTGTGACCACAGTAAATTATTTAATCTTTCTGGGTCCATTTAAGAGCTACAAAATACAATTAATGAGATATATCCCAAAGAGTTTTTGTATTAGCTGAAAGAAGTATAAAGCATAATGCTTGAATATAGTATAGTATGTGATTCAGTAAGTTGTAGAATGAGAAAGTAGGTGAATTTTATCTAGGATATTTAGAAAGCATTTTTATTTAAAAAAACAGGCAACCAAACAAAAAACCATACATACTTCTTAGGTAGTCTTCTCAATAATCAAGGTACACAGACATATTCTAATAAATTGACAACTGATAGAAAAACTAAGCAGATATTTCTCCATCGGTTTCTCTCAGTCAGTAGATATCTGGTGGAATCGAGGTTATCCAAATTCCAACAGCAAGTCTGTTTTCTGATATTATCTCCTTGGTCCTTTTACATAATGGCCTAAGGATAGAGTTCATGTTCACTCTGTTGGACATTCTGGTGGAAATCTCTTATCTGGGTCTCCTATTTGATTTTTCTTTTTCAAGTCAAAAAAGGCTTTGCAGCACAGTTGGGTTTTTGAAAAGTGTTAATGTGCTCCAGAGAAAGGAGGTCTGCTAACGTGTTTCAGCAGAAGATCATCAGACAGACAGAGAATAGAGGCAGGCTATACAGGCAGGGGATGTAAGACAGTTATGAAGTGTAGCATTTGATATGCAGAATGGATTTCAGAATAGTTCCATAATTCCATGATATTATTATATCTTAATATCGAAAAATCATCAACCGAAGACTCTTACTTATCAATGAAATACAGTGTCATCATAAGTAGAAGGTCCATGTATCTTCAAATGGTAATTATCTCATAAAGAGCCTACTGCAAAATGTGAGGTGTTTTGTTTTCACTTTTCACTTATTTTGCTTCGCTTATACTTTTGGCATTCTAATTTGACTGTTTTAAAATATTTAACTATTTTAACTAAGTTTCGTTTTGTTTATTCTTTTGGTTTTCTAATTTAACTGTGAATGAAGTTGCCAGACAGCAGTGGCAAAATAAAACACCTGATTGGTGATAAATTTGAAGTCATATTTAATATATTTCGGGAAGTGTCAACAATGCATAATTCTCTGCAATAGCTGCCAATTTTCATAGATCTGAGCCATGTGTCTACGTGATACTTGTCCTTTGTGACAATGCACTCTTCGACTGCACCTCAACTCAGGTTTTCCAACACTGTACATTTACTGCAAGGTCTTAATTTTATTACTCCTTAAAATTAAATAATCACAATAAAATAGGAGTAATTTTAAATGGACTGACACATTTTCATTCATTACCATTTATTTGTTCATTCAACCACCATTTATTGAATTCCTGCTATGTGCCAGACACTGTGCTAGTTATGAAGATACAGCTATGAAGAGAGAAATTTCCTCCTGGTCTATAGGCAGTTGACACTTGTATTAGTCCATTTCTGTAGCTTATAACAAAATACTTGGAACTGGGTATTTTGTAAGAAAATGAAACTTATTGCTTACAGTTTCAGAGGCTGGGAAATCCAAAGTCCAGTGAACACATTTGGTAAGGATCTTCTTTGGTGGTGGCTTTACAGCAATGCAGGGGTCTCACATGGCAGAAAATGGTGGAGCAGAGAGAGAGAGAGACTACTCATGTGCTCATCTTTTAAAGCCCTCCAAACTACGCCCTCAATAACCATTTTTAATCAATTCATTATGGCATGGTCCTGCAATCTAATCACCACTTCAAGGCCCCAACGTTCAATTACCGTACTTCCCACCCTCAAAAGCTACAGTGGAACTTAAGCTTCTAATGTATGAAATTTGGGTGACACAACTCAGTGCATCCACAGCAACGTTCAATACAGCAAAGACAGTTTGACTGAAGAAATATAAGGGATTACAAAGTAAAAAGAAATTTACTGCTATCACTAGAGCAGTGACTTCCTCAATGATTAATAATGTCAGCTGTTGATTTTACTTAAACTGATATTAGTATTTTGCAAAAAAAAATGTATTCAAAAAACAATTCGGCTTTTTTATAATAGACTTTATAATCTTGAACAACAATTTTTAAGGTGTCTGTCATAAAAAAACAAAAATAAAAAATCTTTCCAATTTCTTAGTAAATTGTGATGCTAAGATAATGTTCCATCGCTATTTTCTAAAGTTATTATTTTTTCCACAAAAATCAAAAGAAACTCATCATAATAGGCAAACATTGTAGGATAATAATCTATAGTTTTGGAGAATTTCATAATTATTTTTTATGGATCAGTCTACCAACTATTTAGGAGGCCAAATCTTGATAAATATTCTAAAGCAATCTGCTACTGAAACACAAAGCCTCTGCACAAATGTTGTCCTTGCCAGTAATTAATTTTGATAGCAATTTTTTCTTCATTGTTGATGGATATCTTAAGTTCAAAACTATTGCCAGTATGGTTTTAGGTGTCTGGGTTACATCCCTGACATCTCCTTTTTAGCAAGGACAGGGAGAGAGATATTAACTCACTTAATCCTTAAGGCAATTTAATAAGATAGCTGCTACTATTTTCCCAACTTCACAAATGAGGAAAATGAGGCTCAGGGAGGTTAAATAAATTGTCCGTTACAGACATAACCAGTGGAGATGCCAGGATTCAAATTCAAGCAGTGAGCCTCCAAATTTTTTTGTGTGCTTGATATTAACGTATTATATCAACATGCTCCAGATATTTCTGAGGATGTCATTTCACTTTTGTGAAATATTTGTTAATACACACACACACACACAATATCAGGCATTCTATCAATGTTGGTACTCCACTATTATTAAGGTATTCACTCCCAAATCACTACACATCACATTTTCATTCAGAAAAAAGTACCTATGTTCAATACAGAGTACAGCACCGTCAGTTTACAATATTTCTCATAGTATAGATGCTTCCATTCTTATCTACTACCCTGACCTCTTACACCAACCCATTCAACATAGATCAACTCACTTATTTTCAGCCAAAGAAATATATTAATCTTAAACTATGAATTTGACCTCGAAATTTTAAAAGGCACAAGAAAATGCAAGTGATCTGTTAGATGACAACAGAGCAAATAAACACTATTTCTGTGTTTTTCTCTCTTGTTTGCAGCTCCTTCACCCTCTCCTTTCCCTATCTTTATATATGCACATATATCTTGGCAGAAATGAAATGCATGGTTCCAACAGACTGTTAGGTAAAGGGAAAAAAAGATTATTTTCTTCCTGGTCATTATAAAGGTCATTATAAATGTTCAATGACATTAAGGCCACCAATTATACCAACTTCTGTGGTTTTATTGTATGTGTCCCCCCAAAATTTATATGTTGAAACCTAACCCATAATGTGATGATGTTAAGAGGTGAGGCCCTTAGGAAGTGATTAGGTTATGAGGGTGAACCTTTATGAATGGAATTATGATGGAGTGCCCTTAGGAAAGAGACCTGAGGGAGCTTGTTTGTCCCATCCACAATGGGAAGATACACAGAAGGTGCCGTCTATGAGGATCAGGTCCTCACCAGACACTGAATCTGCTGGTGCCTTGATCTCCATCTTCCCAGCCTCCAGAACTGTGAACAATAAATTTCTGTTAATAAATTACCTGGTCTAAGGTATTTTGTAATAGAAGCCCAAATGGCCTAAGATACCAACTAAAAACGTACAACAAATAAGCATTTATTTCTCCCTGGGTTCCAACTGATGTCATATCACTCGAGATCTACTGAAAAAAACCTGAATGGTGTGTTTGAAAGTTGATTGAGCAACACTTTTCTCATCTCCTGAATTCTAATCCTGCTGATCATCCAGTTACCAGCTCAATATGACACATAATACAGCAGCTGGGCAAAACTAAACAAAATTCTTAAGTTATTGTTAAACACTTGAGCAATTTTGTTTTTTCCCTTTTAAATATATTAAAACATCTTAGAAACTCTGTTTAACTCTCACTTCAAAATGAAGCAGCAATAATGATATAAAAATACTGCTTTTATAGGAGAAGGGATAAAAAACTAGAAATGTGAAATTACAGAATTGAAAAAAAAAATCTCAAAAGGAATATGAACTCAGCACATGAATGCATACAGTTTTTCCATCTTCAAAGTCCAGAAAAAGATTTTAATTAGCTCCCTTGAAAACTGTTGTTAACAATGAAATAAAATTTCCATCATCACTTCCTTTTCACATAGTACTCAGGATGATCCCTTGCCCAAAAATAGAATTTAAATGCCTGATTAACATTGCAATAACAGAGTAGAGAAAAATAATGCAGATAATATTGCATTAATTTAAGTACCTCTTAGCAAATGAGTCTTTAATATTTAGTATTCATTAATTTACACATAGAGGTGAGTTACATTTATTTTTCTCTTACATGCTAATATTTAACAAATGAAAAGTGCATATTCAAAGTTATTTATAATAACAAACACACCAATGTTGAAAAAAAATCTTCTAGGGTAATTACCACATGCACAACAAACTGATGAAACTTAAATGGGTTCAATATTAAGAAGATATTTACATATTTGTTCTCTCTTTCACCTCTCTCTCTCGCTCTTTCTCTGAATTTCTATGTATATTCTTACCATGATGAAAAGTGACATTTTTAAACCTGTCACTCATTACCTGCTAATCATTTTGATAATTTAATTATTATATCTTCAAATATAAAATTTATGTTAAATTAAAAATAAGGTAAAAAGAAAAACTTATAAAATGCTTGCTCATTTAAGTTGGAGAATGTACATAATGGAAGACAATGTTTGAATTAATTCTGAAGCTGTAATTTGCAGCATCCTTATTTTCATGGCCAAGGTGACTTCTGTATATACTGAGTGAATCCTTACAAAGAACTGTACCAAAGAGAAAACAACATGTGTCAACACTGTGGGTGGAGGTGGCATGCAATTTAAAATGTCTAATTACACATTTCACCTTAGCTAAACATCCTGAAAGATGACATGATCTAATTGCAGATTAATGCATTTTTCTAAGGTCACAAATGAAATAGCTAGAGGAAATACCTCTCTGGTTCTCTCCGTAGTCCAAGAATTCTATTAAATTCCTTTGTTTGCTAGGTAAATCCAAATAATTCGCCTGCATATTACTGACCCTAAAATATAACTAAGAAAAATATTGGTGGAAATAGAAATATTATGAAGGATTGATTTTGAAACTTGAGTAGGTTTAAAAATAAGCCCTGGCTGGGGGACCAAAGCAAACTAGGTTAGAGTTAAGGAAAAGTCTTATCCACTGTCTTCTCCCTTTTTCTTTCCTCCTACATATTCCTCACTCCCCCTCTCCATGCCCCACTTTCTCATCTTCCTAAGTTTTTATGAAAAATTTAAAAAATCTTTTCCTCCAGGAAAAGTACTATTTGTGTTTTCTTAACCTCATACCATAGTTTGAATTTTCAAATTACATTAAAATTTGTGTTTGCTGCATGCCTACATTCTTTTGTACATCACTTCTTGTGAATTTTTCCAACTTTCATGACTTTTCAAAACTAGACGTCAACTCTCTTTAAACCAGATGGGATTTTAGGATTTGATGATGATATTGTGACTGCAGTATAGGTCTGTCTACCCATAAATGCAATTGCAGTACTTACAGTGTGCCACACTCTGTGCTGGAAATGAAAAGATTAAATAACTCCAGGTACCACCTAGGAGCTACAACAAAGGAATGTAATGGGTACAGTAGAGCATATGAGCAAGGAATGTGTGCTCAGAGGAGGAAGGTTCATTTCAAGGTGGACTCTTAGTCTGGAGACACACATATGCTTTTCATTTTTTCTCTATATCATTCAGTCCTATTTTCATACTTTCCTGTTTAAAAAACAAAACAAACAAACACAAAAACCTTTCTCCAGCCCCACTGTGACCACACAGCCACACAACTTGTCTTTCAGACTCATTCATTTACACATCAATTCCCACCAAAAATCTTTATTGTGTCCCTACTATGTGGTTAAATTCTGAGAGTACGTTGGGGAAGAAGACAGACTGTTGTGCTTGCAGGGGGCTTGTGGGAATGAAGTAAATTAAACATTTGTTTAATTGCAATGACTAAGTGCTAAAAATGAGAAATAAAAAATTCTGTCCTCATGGTTTTTGTCATTGAAGGTTAATTTTTCTTTTCCGTAATCCAACTTTGATTTGCTTTGTTTTTCATAGCTTAAGAAAAACAAAACAAAACAAAACCTTCAGGATATAAAATGTGATTCAAGAAATCTATATAGTCTGTACTTTAAAAATACCACAAATTTTGGTCTCTTTTCATGATAGAGAAAGGTTTATGTCATCCTGAACAACCTTTTAGAGCAATGACCATTTTAGGGGACAAGATTTGTTCATTAAGCAATTGATTTATTTTTGTTTTGTGTAAAAAAGAACATAAAGGGATGTAGAAATAGAGTGATTTTATGGGGCTAAAATCTGACAAATACTCTAGGAATATTCCAGAACCACCAATAAATTAATAGTGACAAAAGTACTTTTCAGTATAGCTACTATACAGTATTCATCTGAACAGAGGATGTCATGGCATCCTGACAGTCCATGCTAAATTTGATACAAATTGGAACAATAATTTATAGTACAATAGAACCCAAGACAGAGGCACATGCAGTCCAGGCTCTTTAAATATTCTATAAATAAGAGCTCAAAGAGACACACTGACAATAAGCAGAGGCTGGATGATGAATCATCAAGTAGTTTAAGTAAAACCCTGCCTGATTAAATGCTTTGTTTTTAAACCACCTGCATCAGTGTCTGCTGTAGCAGGACAGATCAAATTGTTGTTGGTTTTTTTCTTCCAAAAAGGCAGACGGGCTTACAAATGGTAAGTTTTATTGTATTATGAAACTGATGCCAAAGTGAAATGCTGAGTATTGTGTGATTCCAATGATCTGCATTTTGGCCCAGTATTTAGTGCCAGGCAATGTTAAAGACGTGGGTGATGTAAATAATCAAGCTTCTGATGGCTTTGGGTTGTGTGCTTATAATTTGATTTTTGTCTTCACGGCCTGGAGCATTCATTTTTCCATCCTTCACTTCAGAAGCCTTTTCTGTTTATCCCACCAACCAGTTACCAGATGCTATATCGACTAAGCTAATTAGTGGAGTCTCCTTCGAAAGCTGGTGCTTGCTGAGTGTGGTCATTAGAACAGACAGAAGTGCAGACGCTAGAGACATCCTGAATGACACATAAGCTCCAGTGAGTGCTCTCGTAGCCAAGTCACTAGGAGCTGCATGATGCTTGTGACTAGACAATGGCAAAATAGCCACTCAGGTGAACAAAAAAATCTAGTCATTCATCTGGCTTTTAACATGATGCCAGTGGTGGATTGACTAACTTGTTTACAGTATTGACTCATGACACAGACTAAGAGGGTCTATTTTAATGTTAAACAGATATTTTTTTTCTTTATAAAGTTACAAATTGCCATTATATATTAAATGACATTTAAAACTAGTGGTTCTCTCACCTTGGAGTGTATCAATTATTTAATTTTTTAAATATTATTAAATCTCATATTATTTTTGTCTTGAAAACGTAAATAACAGCAGTTTTTATATGGCTTCTCTATAAGCACACCAAATTATCTCTGAACTGTTATTTTATTTTATATCCTATTTTGTATCAATTCTTTGCTTGTGATTTTTCCTTTCTACTACTGTGATAGCTACTATATGAGGACATTGACTCTGTCTAATTTGTTTTTATATCCCTAGAGGTCAGCACAAACCTAATAAATAATAATTGTTTTGTAAGTTTTGTTTAATACATGAATGATGCTCCTGGTCACATAATAGACTGATACATAAATAATTAGGAGAAGGTACAAACTTTTTACCTGAAATAAAAATCTTTGTTTTGTAAAATGTAAGATGTGAGGATTTATTATGTAAACAATGGGATTACTGCATTAGGAAAAAGAGCTAATCTATACACTGAGAGTCTGGACTGAATTGTTATTCTGGAGGGATACATGGGTACATTTACACAGAGGATTACTTCATTTCCCACTCAAACCAACAAGCTCCAATATAATATAAAAATGCACTGCATGCAAAACCTATATTTTTATGTCCATGGATGATATTACTTTGCACTTAATATTTAAAGATATAGAAACCCATCATTCCTCCTGAAACTATTTACAAATGAGTACTTTTGGTGACAGTGCCATGGCTACTCCATTTTGGTCTGAGCTGCCAGGTTTCCTGTTAAGGACATCAGGTGGAAAACAGAACAGCACAATATTTGTGGCCTTTAAACAACAAAATCACAGGTTTTTGATTAAGGAAAACAGTTTGAGAGTCAAACCACCTGATTAAAAAGGCATGAACTAATCAATTAGGTAAGTATAAATTTGAAATGGCTCTCTCAAAGTTTGTTGGCCAGGGAAGAGCAAGGAATCATTCAATCACAATCGATTTTGAATATTACCTTCTTCATTTATTAGCTATGCATCTTTCAATGAACTTTTTTACCTCTTGAAACACATTGCTGCTGTAAAATGATGCTTGCTATTTCTACAAACAAATGTTGCTGTGATTACGTGTAATAATATACGAAAAAGTGCCTAGCATTTTATATATACTGCACTGAACGTGGTCCCTTCCCATCACTGAGGCTTATCAGAAACTGCGTCAAAATGTAAATTCCACTAAAAGTAGGTGCACTGCATGATAACTTTTTTTGTTTATATATTCGTAGTACATGATTGTTTATATTATCATATTTAAAATATACCTCAGAAAGGGATTATTTAAATAAACTATGATGCATCCATTAATGAAACACTGTAGTGACAAAAAAAATTATGAAGTGTCTTCATATGTATCGATACAGTATGTGTTTTATATAATTGAATGAAAAAGTCTGCAAGAGAGTATTATAGAAAAAGATCAATACTGTAAAAATACATATTTATATGTTATCAAAAATTTGAAAGGATTCACACCAAAATGATGAATGTAGTTACTTATAAGGGAGTATAATTCCAGGGAGGTCTTTACTTTCTTTGTGTTTTTGAAAAATTTTTGAGAAATGTGGTTTAATGGAAAAATGCTAAACATTTGTAACTTTTGCAAAAAATTATTCTGCTTCATGTATAAATAGTGATTATAATATTCATTTATATTTACTCTTCTTATTAAATTAGAGGCAAATTTATATCCAAAACATTTTTATAGCTTAGATAATATCTACAGTTTAGATAATTCAACATAATTTGGGTCACCTGATTTAACATTTTTCCTATTTGTTTTTTCAGGTTAATGAAAGGTTTACTATTCTTTGTGGCTCCTCTGTTTTTCTTATATGCTTCCTTCTCAATGTGTAACATCAGCCAAAAAGAGAGATTTGAAAGTCTGTTATATTTTCTCACTCTGAAATGAATTTCCTATCTAGCATCTTTAAACTGTCTTTTTTAAAAGGAATTTATTTCTGCTACAACCCATCTTAGAAATTTTCTCTAGCAGTGACTCAGAAACACTTGCCATTGTCAGTCAGTCTCTAGAATACAGACACTTAAAAGTGAATTATAAATGAAATGGTGCTGTGTAGTCTCTCAGACTCAACATTATTTGTGGTTTTTAAAACTGAGCTATATTATTTTGTGAGAACTCATGTCTTCTAAACTTACTTGGATCTATCTTGAAATCAGTGGACACATTTTACTTGTTTTCACAGCACTGCACAGAAATTGGTTGATATTATTTTACAAAAATAATGAAACTTTAATCTATGGTCTGAATGTATGTCCCCTCCAAATCTTATGTGAAAGCTTGATCCCCAATGGGGCAGTGTTGAAAGGTGCTGGAAGATGATTGGATCATGAGTGCTATACCCTCACGAGTGGATTAATTCATTCATGGATTAATGAGTTAATGGTTTAATTCATAATTATGATGAGTAGGTTATCAAGGGAATGACCCTGGTGGCTTTATAAAGAGACCAAGTGAGCATGACAAACCAGTTATAGGTACTCTATTATAAGCAACAGAAAACTGACTAATACACTTTAATTCACATACATTATTAATATAGACATCTGGAGTATTCATAAAATATTTTTATCAACTTTTCTACAAGTATTCCATAGCAATTCTATATTTCCAAAGTTATCTTCTACAATAAATCTGTTAAGGCACTCTATCTAGAGTTTTCATGCGTGTAGTTCCAAAAATAACTGTTCCCATATTAGTCAAGGGATATACCACTTCTTTCCTGTAATTGTAGTCTTTGGTTTTGAGAATTCCTATGGCCAATCAGTAGCCACTGGTACAAAGATAACCACTGAATTCAGTGGGACTAAAGAAAGAGGTGACCCTATTTAAGAAACTGAAATTTGACAGTTCATATAGCATAATGTAAGGAACCTGCTTTTTGCTACAAGAAAGACAGATTTTTTTTCCCTTTTTTTGTCTTTTTTCGTGACTGGTAACAGGATTGCAACCCTCAGTGTCGCGCCTGTACCGCGACCGGCAGCGGGATCGCAACCCTCGGTGTTGCTCCCACACCGCGCTCAACCAGTGAGCGGACCGGTCTCTATATGAGATCCGAACCCTCGGCGGGAGCGCCGCCATGCACACTCTACCGAGTGCGCCACTGGGCCGGCCCAGAAAGACAGATTTTAACTTAAGCTTCTCTAAGGAACTTACATTTGAGAAACCGTAACTGAAGTTGTCATGCGTTTAATATCGGGGCATGTCATAGAAGCATCTTTCCATGGACTCATGGACTATGCAAGTACTTATCTCACTTTTGACACAGTGCACATGAAGGAAATGGATACTACTTAAAATGCTAACATGTTCAGTCTAATTTAAGACGCTCATATGTCTGTGATAAGATGAAAGGAAAATGAATTCTTGACCAGATTAGAATCTCGAAAAACTGTCAATCAAACACGACTTGTCTTGCCTTAGGTTGATTAAATTCATATAATCCTATATACACATGAATATAATGAATGCAAATTTTACTCTGTGAAGTCTAAATTAATAAACAGAATGAATATGGCTTCATTTTATAGTGATATAGAAGAGACACAAAATGACCAGCAATTCGCATATATTATATCTGTAGACTGTGTATCATTAATAATAGTGTATTTCCATTAAAATATGGGTTATGAACTATGCTAAATACTGCAAGCATCATTAATTTTCTGTCATGGTATATTATAAAGTTTGAAAAGACAGTAATTAACCTAACTTAAGTATTTCTTATAAGCCAGCTGTTAATTTCTTGATGAAATAATACATTCTCTAAATTATATTTTGATTAGGAGTAAAGTTAGCAATATGACTAAATAAGAAAATTAAATATGCCATTAATTACAGAAAATATTATTCCATGACTAATTCCTTCATTTCAAAAGCCTTTAATATAGTGAGTTATATTAATGTTGACTTTAAAACATTATCTGAGAAATGGTGGTCTCTCTTTTCCTAATTAAATGGTTAAAATAATCTGCAGGACTTTTCATGTATTTTATTTGTATCTTTTCTATAACTATTCTTAGGTTTATCCATTTTTTACATACAATATTTCTCTTTTTTTAACTGAAAAACCCATGTACTGTACATATGAGAGATATTTCTATTGTTTTTTAAAGCTCTGAAAAAATAAACTTGAAAATTTTTGCTGGTATTTTAGAATGTTAATGGACTATGGAGGTATTTTATTTGATTAAAATAATATGTTTATTAAGATTTTTTAAGAGATTGGGTTATATACAAGACTTACATTCACTTAATTTTTTCCTACCCATGTAGAGACTCAACTTCTTTATTATTTATTTATTTATTTATTTTTTAAAGGAGGTTATTTTTCTTTTTTTTTATTATGAATATTCAAGAGATACAAAGCAAATTGTCACTCCTCATGTCCACGATGTGAAGGCCAGATTCATACTGGCAGCATACCCATTACCACAAATTGCACTTGTATCCCCAACCTCTCTCCCTCTCCCCCTCCCCCACCCTTCCACTTTGTAGCCCAAGGAATGTTCTCTCCCTCTGTAAGACCAACACACTGCAGTGATCTTTTTTTCCTTCCTTCTTTCTCTCTTAGCTCCTACTTATGAATGAGCACATTTGTATTTATCCCTCTGTGCTTTGCTTTTTTCACTCAACATAAGTTTCCAGGTTCATTCATGTTGTTGCAAATGGGAGTATTTCATTCTTTTTTTATGACAGTAGTATTCCATGGTGTATATATACCACAGTTTCCTTATGCAGTCATCCATCAATGGACATTTAGGTACCAAGCAAATGGTACCAGCAAAAGAAAAAATAAACAAATGGGACTATGTCAAACTAAAATCTTCTGCACAGCAAAGGAAAGAATCAAGAGAGTGAAACAACAACTTACAGAGTGGGAGAAAAATTTTGCTAACTATGCATCTGACAAGGGATTAATACCCAGAATATACATAGAACTCAAGCAATTATACAGTAAGAAAACAAATAACCCAATCAAAAAATGGGCAAAGGAGCTGAATAGACATTTTTCAACTTCTTTAAATTCTATCACTTTTAAAACATTTCCTCTTTACAACAGGCTCAAACAATTGTAAACCAATGAAACTGTTCTAAGCAGTTTTATAAAAACGACAATACTTTGAAGAAAACTTAGAAACAAAAACCAACCAACCAACAACAAAAAAATCCAAGTCATCCTCCAAAGCTACATTAGCTATTACCAGCTTTTCTGTTGTCCATAGGCAATGAGAATATTATCAGCCTGGCCAACAGTAATTCAGTACACATTTAAAAATTTTAACTTTGTATCAGTCATTTTCTTTTAAGCAAATTTGTTTTTCTTTACTGGATTCAGTCAGACTTTTGTCAGGCATTGTCTTTCTCATCTGGTTGAATTTGACAGCCTGTGTGAAGAGTCCCTGATTCTAGCATGAATTGTTTGGCTTGGCTCTTAGAAGAGCTTCAATTCACCAGCCACTGAGTTTCCAATTCCAGGTCATGATATGTAATCGAACCTAAATGTGAGTGATGTTTCTTTTCAGGAAAAGGGCTTTACCAGTGAAAAATTTCCAATGTAAAAATACCCTTCTCTTTTCCCTTCATCTTTTGGTATACATTCACTTGGCCAAATTGTGCCTAAAGGCTAAAGAATTGGGCAGGACATGGGGAACATCATTTAAAGCATTTTCTTGGAGATTAGTTCCTAAATCCTTCACATTCTTGATATTTGCCAGGACACTGGGGCTTCCTGAGAGAATAGAAAAAAACTAAACTAGTAGGAGAAAGTAGCTGCAAATCCTTCAGAAATAGTAAAAACAAATCCCAAAACCCTTAAGTGATACTTCATCACAATGTAAGAATAAAATCATTCATAGTTAATAAATAAATGTCATTAAACATTTTGTAAAACAAAACTTGGTTTTTGTTTTTGCTTTTGTTTTGTTTTAAATAGAGATGTAAAATACTCTTTATATTGAGACAGACTTATAGCAAATAAATATTTCTAAACTGCATTCTGATTAAATCCAGTTCTTTTATTGTTCACCCCAAACCTGGAATATTTTAGCTAAAATGTATCTTCACCGGTCATCAAATTTGGTGAGTAAATGTATCACTAAAATGTATTTATTACTTATTTAATGTAATGTTATGAGCACTATAGAATTACTGAGTTTAGTGGTTTCAAGAATAGCTTTAGGTTTTATAAATGCGTGCTTTTATCTGTTAAGTATTACTGGAATGTGAGCTTCTCAAGGGTAAGGAATTTTTGTGTCTTGTTTCCTGCTGTATCTCTAGTTAGGAGACAGCTGGCATTCACCAGAAGCCCGGTAAATTCTTGTGGAGTGAAAAAATCTGTCCCTCCTTGGAAGAGATGAGCTTTTGGAAAATTGTTTCAGATTTAAAGAAATTTTAAATAACATTTTATTAAAATATAAACAAAAGTGGTTTGTATTAGAAATCTCTAATATATAACTATTTGTATTTTTAATCGGCTGGAATATTACCCACTTGTTACAGCCTAAAATTTTCTCATGGATATTACTGGTTTAAAAAGAAAGGATCTGAATTTTTCTTTGAACATTATCAGGCAGAGTGGTGACATGAAAGAGAAAACTGCATATTTTAAACTAGATTTCTTTTATTCCTCCTTAAATCTTCTTCTACAAAGTTAAGGAATATTAGAAAAAGTAGCAATATCAAGAAGAGCTGTCTTCAACTTTAAATATGGGAGGCACGCTGGTTGTGGGGGAGTGGACAGAGGATTGAATAAGGGCAGACTGAGTACAATTATCCACCCTTTACTCTCTCCATACAGATGGAAGTGATTTCCCATTAATATCATTAGATTTGTGTCTTTGAATAACACTGTCAAAACCTACATTATTAGTGAAGCACAATGCTTATTTGACTAGATTAGCACCAAAGACTGATGATTCCATGAGCGTGTTACATAAGCACTGCTAATCTTGTTTCCTGAAGAAGGGAGAGAGGTCTGGCTTGGTAACATTTGCCTACACAGATCAGTTAAACTGAAATCGTGCAATCCTACACAGAAAAAGAAAATACGTATATATGCATAATATACATGTTAAATATGTATGAATATATGTATATGCTCCTATGTGTGTATGTACATGTGTATACTGTAATATGTAATATATGTGTATTATATTATATATGTGTGTAAGTGAACATATACACATAAATATATATATAACATCCTACAAAGACAACACATATGAAAAAATATCTGATGCTATAAACTTCCAGTTAATTATCCACAGATGCTCAGGGAAGAAAAAAATAAAGTTAAGGTGTATTTACATTTCCAAAAGTCTGGAAATAATCAGTAAAATTGAAATATTTACATATTTATTCTGAAACAAATCAAACAGCTGAGCTGTTATATTAATTACAAATTCAATTCTGTCCCACACATTTCTGTAGCTATAAATTCATTTAAATTTGCTTTAGTAAGAAATTGTCAAGGAAGGAGAACTAATGTGGTGAGTTTATCCAAGTTGTAATTCTCACGCACATATTTCCAGACTTTGACACATAATAATGGAAATTGCTATTCAAATTTTATCTTGAATTCCAGTGAAATTTGTCTCTGCAACATCTTTTAGCAAATTGTCACTTTCAAATGCTGAGTCATGTCCCAAATCTAAGGGAAAAACATTTTTGCTTCAAAATTATTTTATATTAATCGCAAGCACTTTTGTACACCAGATATCAAACTCAGTTTTGATGACAGAGGACTATGCTGTCAACATATATGTGTGTGTGTGTTTATTAACATGAAATTTTAGCCAAAAATTTAGTTTCTTCAAAATTACATTTAAAGGGAAAATCAAATACTGTGATAATTAAGGTTAGGTAATTATAAATAAGGTACACTTCTGTTTTGAATTTACTATAACTTAATTTTTTTCCTGTTCTTTGTTTAGAACAGATTAACTTCATTTCTCTACATTATCACAATGTTCTTTTATTTTATTTGTTGCAGCAAAGAAAGTTATTTTTTAAACAAATTATCTATGGGAGTTTTCAACAGCTGCATTTATTTTCTAGAAAATTTGTTGTTATTTTTGCATTCTGAACTCCCAAGATAAACAAGCTTAAAGTGGAGTCCACTTACAAAGATAGTATACAAATAAAATTAAAGTCCTGAGGCTGAGTTAGTAGCTTATTTTCACTTCTTAAATAGAAACTATGCTGTTAGTAGTAACTTATTTATCAAAAATATTTCCATCTTTTACTCAGGCTTCATCTCCAGGACAAAGGCAAATTAATCTCTTTAATAGTTAACAAAATCATTTCTGTACTACACATAGTAAGGGGACAGAGGCATTTGCCAAGATTACTGTTATTTACTGAAAAACTAAATATTGTGATAAATAAGGTTACTCATTTAAATACTGTTATTTAAGTGTTTAGAAAAGAAAAAAACATCCTCTGAGCATAGAGTATATTCGTGCTACACTAAAATTTAAGCATTTGTTGGCAAATATCCCTTTTCAGGGATTCTTAATATTCTCAAGTCTTTGTAAATTGTAAACTAATTTTTAATGTTGTTTATCAATGAATTAATCCAAAAAGATATAGATTTCCAAAAGATATAAATTGCAACATTTACAAGATATCATAATTTAAAGAAACATCTAACTAATTATGAAAAATTAGTGACTATAGGCAACCAATAAAACAGGAAGAAGTTACAACTTCTGAGTTAGTATGAGGTTTAAACAAATTAAACCATGTGATGGGGCCTTGTTAATAGTGAGTTACAATGTCAATTTCACATAGTTTTATTAGGGAAATACCAGGAAAGTTCAAGAATCATAATGGTGAATTGTAGTTAAGAAGTTTTGTAAAGTCTTTTCAAAGCAATTGTGGCATTGTAACATTGTACAACTTGCAATTAATAATTAAAGGTCCATTTTTCCAAACCTGGCATGCCATGCTTTTTCTACTCATTTTAATATTTGCTATAGGCTAAAGCTGTGACCTGTACAATGTGATCTGTAAACTGAGGGTATCTATCTAATCATAGCTGTGAGGAAAGAAGTAGCAAATGACTGAAGAACTAGACCCCCCAAATGGATTAGAAACTCCTTATAATCTGTATAAAGAATTTAGAATATACGTCCTTCTTATTCAATGAATATTTATTGAATATCTACTATTACAGGTTGAGCATCCCCCAAATCCAAATATCTGAAATCCGAAAAGCTCCAAGATTCAAAACTTTTTGAGTACCAACATGATGCTCAAAGGAAATGCTCACTGGAACATTTTGGATTTTGGGTTTTCAGGTTTGGGAAGCTTAACCAGTTAAAGTATCTGCAAATATTCCAAAATCCAAAAATACCAGAAATTCAAAACACTTCTGGTCCCAAGCATTTCATATAAGGCATACGCAACCTGTATTATACTATTATACGGACAGTGATGTGGGAAAAATAAACAGAAGAGCCCTGGTCAGTTTTTTTGATGATTTCACAGAACACATACAGAATTTACACCATTTTAATCAACATCCTAGTATTACCTATTATATAACTGTTGTTCACAGGAGTGAGGTGATAAGTCAGAAAGAGCTAATTAGAGGCAGACACAGAACTAATACCCTATTTCAATAACAGTAAACTGGTACCACCTTTCAGATAGTTAAAAATCTTAAATGAGCCTGGAGTGAAATATGTTGAGTGAAATAAGCAAAGCACAGAGGGATAAATACCGCATGTCCTCACTCATATGTAGGAGCTAAGAGAGAAAGAAGGAAGAAAAGAAAGACCACAGTAGTGTGTTGGTCTTGCAGAGGGAGAGAACATTTCTTGGGCTACAAAGTGGAGTGGGGGGAAAGGGAGAGAGGGAGGGAGGTTGGGGATCATTGGGTGGGGGACATGGGGTACAAATGCAATTTGTGGTAATGGGTATACAGCCAGTATGAATCTGGCCCCCACATCATGGGCACAAGTGGTAACAATCAGCTTTATATCTCATGAATATTCATAATTAAAAAAATAAATAAAATAAAAGGAGGATGATAATAAAATATTAAAAAAAAACCTTAGATGAATACACAGTTAACCGCGAAACAAAGAAATAAATGTTTTGAGAAAGTGGGACACAATTCTGTAGAAGTTCAGAGAAGCACACGAACTCTTTCTTATGGAGAGGTCAAGTAATACCTGATAAGATGGATTTTAAAGGAGAGGATTTCTTTTATTTGGTGGGGGAAGGAATGTTAGAAAACCTGGAGAGAGGCCATGCGAAAGATTTGGAGTCTAGAAAGTAAGGCATATTTCGGGAATTCCTGGTTTAATTATAATCTTGTGCAAATAATAAAGAACATCTAGAGACAAAGGTTGAGGACCAATTTTGAAGGCTGTTGAATACCAGGAACATGTGGTAAGAAGAAGCAGTGATTGCCTGGATTAATGTGGTGTTTCTGTAAGATTAAATTGGTAATTAGAGGCTTAAACAGCGTGGATGCTGAATAGAGAGAGATATACAGATTCTAATAAGGGCTCAAATAAAGGTTAATTCTTTTCTTTGGACCTGAGCTTTGATGATGTTTGCTGAGTAAAGTGTTGGTGAAGGGGTTGGGGTAAACGGATAGGTACATCAAAAAGACACTGAAGTTGTACAAAAGGATGCTTGGATTTGGGGCTAAAAGGAAAAGAGTAAGCCACATTCCAGGGTCCTCAATGATCAGAAGATAGTGCTGGGATGCAGGTGCAGAAGAAGGGTTTTACATGAGAGGACATGGATGGTCCTTGAGTGACAATGAGAACCCAGGAAAATGTCATGCCGCCTTTTAGACCGCCCT
>NW_007742024.1:0-789 GCF_000696425.1 Galeopterus variegatus
TAAAAAGAGACAATGAGGGTCACTACATAATGAAAAAAGGACTGATGCATCAAGAAGACATGACAATCATGAATATGTATGCACCCAATGTTGGAGCACCCAGATTTATAAAACAAACTCTACCAGACCTAAAAAAGGAAATAGACACTAATACCATAATAGCAGGGGTCCTGAACACCCCACTGTCTGTATTGGACAGATAGACTAGGCAATGAATTAGCAGAGAAATACAAGATCTTAACAGTACTCTAGACCAATTGGACTTGGTAGATATCTACAGAACATTCCATCCAACAACCTCAGAATATTTATTCTTCTCATCAGCACATGGATCATTCTCCAGGATAGATCACATATTAGGACACAAATCAAGTCTCAACAAATTCAAAAATATTGGAATTAGCCCGTGTATTTTCTCAGACCACAATGGATTAAAACTAGAAATCAGTAATAAACAAATCTCTGGAAAGTATACAAACACATGGAAATTAAACAACATTCTACTTAATGATACATGGATCCAAGAAGAAATAAAGGAGGTAATAAAAAATTTATTGAAACTAATGAAAATAATGATACATCATACCAAAACTTGTGGGATACAGCATAACCAGTACTGAGCGGGAAATTTATTGCATTAAATGCTTACCTCAGAAAAATGGAAAGATGGCAAGTGATCAATCTAATAATGCGCATTAAAGAACTTGAAAAACAAGAACAATCCAAATCTAAAGTTAGCAGAAGGAAAGAAATCTTCAAGATCAGAGCAGAACTTAACGAAATTGAAAC
>NW_007742024.1:5821-15017 GCF_000696425.1 Galeopterus variegatus
TTCAGTGATGGGACATAATAATCAACTACATTGTATATTGACAAAATAAAAATAATTTAAAGAAATTCTTTTATTTCCCTGCCAATAGACTCTGGGAACAGCACAAGGGACAAAATGAAAAGTTAAATGATCCTACACAAACTAACTAACAAAAACGCACTATATCATTCTTATTATTACTAGGGAAACAACATGTTCTTGGTAAATCAAGTGAAACTGTGGGAGTGGGGAGAAACAAAGAAATCTGTAACTGGTTGATGATCAATTAGTTTTAAACATTACTGCACCCAGACCCACCGTCCTCCTGTGGGAATGTAGATAGAAATCTAACATAACTTCATTCCACACATACAAGAGCATGACCACAGCTACAATGGGTTAATGCACATATCACTAACAAGGAAGATTAATAACAAAATTAAATGGAGCCAACCCATACCGGGAACATGCATCAAAAACACCTTTAGTACTGACAATGCCTTATTAAATAAGCAAATTAATTTTGATGTATTATTAACATGTCCTTTGAGAAACTCCAGGGAATTTCCCAAAGCCGTACTAAGCCAAAAGGTTAGGCTGTTTAATTCTGGGAAGCCTTGTCAAGCAACCAAAGGTGGACAAACAAGAACTTCCATGGAGCCATGCCACACACATGGGACCCCCTTATAGCCTGCAGAACAAAGAGTATCACTCCTCAGCCTCCCATGCTGTTCCCTATAGCAGGATGGCTCACGGCAGGGTTTGAGGAGTGACACTTTCTCCTGTAGATGTGTTTTATAGTGACCATTGAGTAGGGTGCTTTAGTATTGATTCCAGGTTGATAGTGTACTAGTACTGTAGTCTCCATGTGGGTACTTTGGCTACATACTAGGACACGTAGTGATTCCTTGATGAGGTTCGTGACACTGTATTTTTTCATTGAGGGCCTAGGCAAGTTCTTGAGTTCTTGGGAGAAGCTCCTGGGTGCCCTGTTTCTCTTTGGCTGGGGTGGGTTACCCTGGGTAGGGCTGCTGGCACATCAGTTAGTGTCCCATGACCCTGGTGGGTGCACTAGGGTACACTGGAGCTCCAGTTTGAATCGGCAACCCCGGGTGGGGTTTCTCTTTCCTTTTTTCTAGAGGCAGAGGCTCCTCCTGGGTCCTTTCTTCTTCCAGTTGGCAGATGAGTTGGTGGTGGTTGGGAATTTGCTTCCTTACTCTATTTAGGTAAACTGGTTTCTGCATTTTTAGGTAGTTCCATGTGTGTCTCTCCCTAGATCAAGGCAGTTGCATGGGCTGTGCATGTACCTCTCATCCCGAGGTTTACTACCACATGTGGAAATGTAGGTTGGGCCACTGGCATGGGTCTGTGTTCTCTCACTTATTTCTCTGGCCTCTGCAAGTGGCTGTCCATGAGTTAATGCATTCCAGTGGTTGGGGTGCCTCCTGTATGGTGGTGGTGGCTGCTGCAGTGGCAATGTGCCACCCTTGTGGTGAGCCATCTGCATGGCAGCTGTGTCTGTGGCAGTAGTGGTGACTGCCTGCAGCTGCTGACATCGTGGGCATGCTTCCTGCCATGTGCTGCTCAGGTGGGAGACTGCCCACCCCTGCATTGTAGTATATTTTGAAGTCAGGTAGTGCAATGCCTCCAGCTTTGTTCTTTTTGCTCAGGATTGCTTTTTCTCGGTCTTTTGTGCCTCCAAATGAATTTTAGAATTGCTTTTTCTATTTCTGTGAAGAATATCATTGATATTTTGATAAGGGTTGCATTCAATCTGTAGATCACATTGGGTAGTATGGGCATTTTTATAGTATTTATTCTTCCAAACCATGAAAATGCAATTTCCCATCATTTTTAAACTTTCTTTAATTTTTTTCATCAGCGTTTCATAGTTTTTTTAGTAGGAATGTCTCACCTCCTTGGTTGTATTTATTCCATGGTGTGTGTGTGTGTGTGTGTGTGTGTGTGTGTGTATTTATATATCCACATCCATATATATATATATATATATATATATATATTTGTACCTATTGTAAATGGAATTGCATTCTTGATGTCTTTTTCTGCTGGTTTGTTCTTGTTGTATGGAACAGTACTAATTTTGGGGTGTTGATTTTGCATCCTGTAATTTCACTGAAATTGTTGACCACTTCTAAAATTTTTTTGTTAGTGTCTTCATTTGTGTGTAACATGGGTCTGTCCTATCCATGTGCTAATGAGAAGAATGTCTATTTTGTAGTTGTTGGATGAAATGTTCTGTAAATGTCTGTGAAGTCTGTTTGGTTTATAGTGCAGTTTAAGTCCAATATTTCTTTGTTGATGTTTTGTCTAGATGATCTGTCCAATGCAGACAGGCGTTGAAGTCCCCAACCATTATTGTATTGGTGTCTATCTCTCCTGTTAGGTCAAATAATATTTCATTTTTATATCTGCATGCTTCAATGTTGGGTGCATATATAATTGCAAATGTTATATTCTTTTGGTGAATTGATCCCTTCATCACTATACAGTGACTTTTTTGTCTCTTTTTATAGATTATGGAGTAAAGTCTACTTTATCCAACAAAAGCATAGCTACTCCTGCTCAATTTTGGTTTCATTTGCATGAGATATCTTTTTTCCTCTTTTCACTATTAGTATATGTGTGTCTTTCCAGGTAAAGTGAGTTTCTTGTAGACAGCATATTATTGGGTATTTTGTTAGAATACATTCTGTCAGTCTTTTTCTTTTAGTGGGGAATTTAATGCATTTAAATTCAAGGTTGTTATTGAAAGGTTATTTTCTTACTCCTGGTATTTTGTTAATTTTATTTGTGGTTGTTATATATATATTGTTTCTTTCTATCTCCTCTGATTATATATATTTGTATGTATTATTACTGTTGATTGTCTAGCTTTGCTATTTGGTGTATTTTTGTTTGTTTTATTTTATTTTTAAGTGATGAGATATAATTTCATTATCTTCTCATTTGTGTATTTCCTCGATTAATAGTAATATTCTTCCAAGTGTTATCATCAGTTTAGTTATCTTTTGTTTGTTTGTTTTGTTTGGTTTGGTTTGGTTTGGTTTTTTATTTGCTTGCAGATATAGGACTCTCTTAGGGATTTCTAGCAGGGCCAGTCTAGTGGTGATGAATTTCCAGGTTCTGTTTTTCAGGGTAAGTCCATTATTTCTCCTTCTTTTCCGAGTAACTCTTAGGGGGAAGCAGGGTGACCTGGGAAGGCTGTGGGGGTTGTGCTGGGAAGGAGGCCTCTCATCTTAATTTAGACCTCTGACTGTCCTCAGGACCAGAAGATCAAGGAGCAAAGGCCACAGGAAAGGTGAGGCCCCTGGGACTGATTCCTGGACCCCTGCTCTGTTCTCTGCCTCCAGGCTGCTCCTAATGCCCATCTGTTCTTTTCCCTCAGGCTTGGCCTGAATGTAGACGTCCTAGAAAGAACACTAAGTAAAAGGGGGAGGGACAGATCCTGAGAGGGGAAGTGCAGGCTCAATCCCACCCAGGAAGCAATAGGCTAAGGAAGAATGTTTGGAAACCTTTAGGAGGTTCTAGATGGAGTGCAGGATGAAATCATAAACTGTGAGGTTTTGGATAATTTTGCCTTCTCATGTTCACCTTAGAGAACTGACCACATATCTTCTCCCCTACAGACATGGCCACAGTGGATAGACTTCCTGAAAAGGACATAGATATGGATACCCTGGTGAGTTTTTGTATTAGTTATCTATTTGTTGTGTAACCAAGTCCTGCAAACTTAGTTGCTTTTTCAAATTATCTCAGTTTCCTGTGTGACAGATTTGGGAGTGTCTTAGCTTGATGGCTGTAGTTCACAGATTCTTCTGTGGTTGCAATCAACATGTCAACCACGACTGCATTCATCTGAAAGTCTGACTGGGGCTGGAGGGCCCACTTCCAAGAAAACTCATTCCCAGGGCTGCTGGCTGGAGACCTCAGTTCCTCACCACATTGGCCTTTTCATGGAAGGTGGCTTTTCTCAGAAGGAGGGATCCAAGAGATGGAAGAGCAGAAGGCACAATGTCTTCTTTGGCCTCACCTTGGAAGTGACATGCCATCCCTCTGCCATTTTCTACTGGTCACACAGACCAACCTTGATGCCATGTGGGAGGGAACTACATGATGATGTGATTTCAGGAGGTAGGGATCATTGAAGGCCACTTAGAGGTGGCTACCACATCCTCCATCCCCACAGCCCCCTATCCTCACCCTCCACTGGACACTAACTCATGCCTGTCTCAGATTCCTGCTGCCAGTGAACCCCAGGTGATGACATATGCTCAAATGCACCAGTGGGCCTTCACATGTAGGACAGCCCACGCTGTGTCCCCATGGTCCACAGAGTCCACAGATGAGTCCAGCCTTACATGGCCTCTTGCCAAACACTGATCCCAGGCCCACCTGGTTCATGTACCTGAGGACACAGGAAATCACTCTAGGAAAAGCCTAAAGCAGCCATGTGAGGGCTACTCCTTGGAATCATCCTGGTTTGGCAAAGCAGCTAGTCAGCTCTCTTGGAGACAGCTCTGGAACTTGGAACATCTAGATTTATTAACCAGGTGTTTTCTTCCACAATTGACAAGCTTCTAGGAGAAACTATGTTGTAGCTGCTTCTAGAGACCCAGCTACAGTCACTTGGCTTTTTCCAGAGACCTAGTACAGTCACCTGTCTGTTTCCAGAGTCCCAGCTACAGCCACCTGGCTGTTTGCAAAGACTCAGCTACAACTGCCTGGCTGTTTGCAGAGAACTGTTATATTTCTCCAACTAATTTAATGAAACTATTGAAGTTTTTCATATCACTGCAGATGTCTTCTGTGAATCCCCCAATTTTTCTCTTTCCAGCCTATAGAAACCATTAATCTATTATATGATTTTATGACTTTATCTTTTCTGAACACTTCATATCAATGGAATCACACATTGTACAGACTGATGTATCTGGCCTATTTCACTTAACATGTTTTAAAGTTTCATCCATGTTGTAGCATGTGTGTTTCATACTCACATATATTATTCATGTATATTATTAAGACATATTAATATTTATATACAAAGAGATTTATTTCAAGAAATTGAGTTGCAGGAAGTTGGTCTGGCTTGCCTGAAATCCATAGGGCAGGCTGCAAACAAGGTAGGAGGTGATACTGTCACCTGGAGGCAGAATTTCCTCTTCCTCAGGAAACATTTGTCTTGCTCTTAAGGCCTATCAATGTATTGGATGAGGCCCATCTACACTATTAAGTGTAATCTCTATCTAAAGTCAAGGGATTGTATATTTTAACCACATCTACAAAAATATCTCCACAGCAACACCCAGACTGGTGTTTGGTTGAATAACTGGATTCTAGAGATAGCAAAGTGGGCACATAGAACTAACGACCACACAGGGATAATCTCTGTAATGAAAGATTTGTAACATTCATTGCATCTGCAAAGTTTCTTTCCCATGTGATATAATATATGTACAGGTTGCAGAGACATCTGGTGCTCTAGTCCATGGACATCATTGGAGGGAGGGACATTCTGCCTACCACGGTGACCCTGAGAGGTCAGGTCCAGGGGAATGGTGGGGGCTGAAGGAGGCCAGCAGTTCCCAGGACACCATGCTTAGAAGGGCCCAGCACTTGGTTTAATGCCCAGTTGTCACTGACTTGAAATTATTCCTCATTTTGAGCAATGGGCTCCACATTGTCATCTGCACTGGACCCCACAACTTATATAGTCAGTTTTGGATTGGAGTGCAGAAAGGGCAGAGATCTGGGACAAAGCATCTGAAAATGAACTGCAACAATTGAGAGATAAGAAGGGAAGGACCTCTGGACAAGAGAAGGAGGAGTAGGAGAGAGGTGTGTCCTAGAAGCCAGGGGAGGATGCACAGTCCCCTTCCTAGTGGTCTCAAAAGAAGGACAAGTGAGATAAAAAAAAAATACAAAACAAAACAATAAGGTCCCCCGGATTTAGCAACAGTGCAGAGGACACTGGTGGCCTGAGTGAGGGCTGGCCCAAGGGGGCTGAGTGGGGAAGCCAGATTTCTATGGGGGAGGTGAGAGAGTGAAGAGGTGAGGAAGTGCAGAGAAGTCAGCAGATAACTCAGGAGACCTCTGTGAAGGGAGGAGAGACGGAGAGAATGTGTCAGGAAGGAGAGGTCAGGTCAAAGAAAGGTTTTTGTTTGATTGTTTGGATACATTTGCTACCATTTTGCGTCTTTTTTTCAAAGTAATTTTTAATGACACAAGTGATTCATGAACCCATCTTCCATGGAGAGAGAGAGAGAGAGAGAGAAAAAACCCTCGACTAATAAGGCTTTTATGAACTCCTCCAATCCAATCCCCATCTCATGTACTTCTGCAAATTAGTTTGGGGTATATACTTCCCAACCTAGGCTGGGCTCTTAACAAACATATAGACCAGGGTTTCCTCCCCCTCCCAAGCTTGCCATTTGGGGCTGCATGATTCTCTTCTGTGGGAGGCTGTCCTGTGCACTGTAGGATGTTAAGCAGCCTCCCCGGGATCTACCCACCAGATGCCAGTAGCATTTACCTCTCACACTCCCCATTTCCAAGTTTGGACAACCAAAAATATTTTCAAATTGCCTTCATCTGTTTGGGCTGCTATAACAAAATACCATAAAATGGGTGCTTATAAACAGTAGATATTTATTTCTTACTGTTCTGGAGATTAGGACATCCAAGATCAAGCCATCTGCAGATTTGGGGTCTGGAGATGGCCCTTGCTCGTAGACGGACATCTTCTAGCTGTGTGCTCACATAGTGCAATGGGCAGGGGTCTCTGGGTGTTCTCTTTTTAGGGCACTAATCCCATTCATGAGGGCTCTGCCCTCAGGAGCTAATCACCTCACAGAGGTCCACAAGCCCATCACGCTGGAGATGAAGACTTCAACATAAGGATATTGGGAAACACAAATATTCAGACCATAGCACAGATGTTACCAAATATCCCCTAGGATGGGAACCATTATATCCCACAGTTGAGATTGATTATATTAATTAATATAGATTGTACTCAAAGAAAATGTACATTTTAAATACACAATTGAAATCCTTTTTTCTTCTACTTAACAATTAATTTGGGGAATTATTTATAGTAAGTACATACAAATTTAAAAAGAAAGAGGTTTGAGTTTACTTCAGTGTTGCAAAAGTATGTAACAGCAATAGAAGCTAACATTTATTAAGTGCTTAAGTCCTTCCACGAGCTATTTTAAGAACTTTCTATAAGTAACCTCATTTAATTTGCATGTAGGGTTGATATTATTATGCCATTTTACAGATAGAGAAACTGAGGCATGAAGAGGTTTTCTTTTTTGTTGTTGTTGTTGTTTTAAGTTTCTTCAAGGTGACTTAGATAATTCAGCTATGAAATTATGCAGGCAGTATTTGAACTTAGGCAGGCTGTCCCTGGCATAGAAGGAGAGATATAGGAGAGGGTATAGTCTATGTAGAGAGGTCCCCAGGAGCAGAGGAAACGGGATCTGTGCAATAGAACTTTCTGGAATGATGGGATTGCCCTGTTATTGGCAATGTCCAATATGAAAGGCACATGTGGCTGTTGAGTACCTCAAATAAAATAGTGGGCCTGAAGACCTAAACTTTTAATTTTATTTCATTTTAATAGATTTAAATTGGACTAGCCACCGGTGGCCAGTGCCCTTACATTAGCCGGCCTGGTTCTCGAGAATGTGAGGAGCGGTTAGCCCAGGATAAGGAGAGGCTGCCTTTTGTTTCATTTTCCTTTGTTTTGGCAGCTTGCCAGTAAGGGGCTCCAAACCCTTGACCTTGGTGTTATCAGCACCAGGCTCCAACCAAATGAGCTAACCAGCCAGCCCCTGGAGGTCATCTTTTGAAATGTAGAGGAAGAGGGGAGGGGTAGAAAACTGCTGGAGTGGAATGGGAGCTTGTGGATGTTCCCGCCCTCTGGGCTAGATCTCAGTGAAATGGGAGGCTGTGGTAGGAGGGGAGGGAAACTTTCATTAAGCTGGAGCAGGACGGAATGAGAAGTTGTCTCAGATTCTAGCCCCATGAGGACTGCATGGCAACACCTATTGAGCACTTGCTCTATGCCAGGCCCTGTCCTATGTGTGTCTCACATTATTGTGTCTTTTATTCCTCGCTTAAGCCTGTGACGTAGGTGCTATTATTATCTCCATTGACCAGACAAGGTAACCAAGTCAGTGAGGCAGGGCTTGTCCCAAAGCTCACAGAGAGCCATAAGTGTGCAGTGATGGATGCATGGGGCTGTGGGATTTTCTCCAGCAGCTCAGGGGCACACTTGGAGGGGACCACAAAGGGAGTAACCCAGGATTGGGGGTAGAATTTCTCACAACCAAATAGACATTGCAAGAGCTCCCCACCCCTCCAGATCCAGAGGGAGGGGAGAGTGAAAGAGAGACCTAAAGAGAGAAAATGGTGGGAGGGGGGTACATGAAAATACACACACAACATAAAAACAGAGAGTATGAAAGGCTCAGAGTGGACAGAGAAATAGAAACACACGTGTCTAACAATGACAGCGGCAGAAATTCAGAGGCAGGGAAAGGCACAGAAAGTCGCAGTGCTAGACAGAGGGGTGGAGACGTTAAGTAGACAGAAAAAGATAAGCAGAAAAGAGACATCCAGGTGGAAGGACAAAGGATAAAGACACAGAAATGTGGAGAAAATGGAGACAAAAGTGGGGGTGGGGCGGGGGGAAAGAGAAAGGGATGCAGAGGGAGGCCAAAGAGAGGAAGACGCATTTTACCTTCATGGGAGGACACGCAGGCAGGCAGGAGTGGACTGCAATAGTCTGGTCGCTTCCAAGGACTCCTCCAAGCTGGGCTCTGTTTTGGTCTCCATCCTCCTTCTAGCTGAGATGTCTCCCAGTGCACCCTCCTCCCAAAGCTTGCACCATCTGAAGATTCTTCCCGCCTTCCTGCCCACCCCAATTCCACTAGGAAAAATTCTGTGGGAAAAAAAAGAATATCTTGGTATCAATGGGAAAAGCTAAGGAAGTAAGGAAGGGCTGAGATATAGTCCCTGCAAACCTCTATAAAAGTACTGTGAGTATTTATCTTCATCTTTGGGTAGTGTAGTGAATTTGTAAAGTCTTTCCTGCTTTGACTCTAAATATGAACAGTAAAATTATGTCAAGAACCCATGTGTTGGTGTCAGGCAGGCTTGTATTTGAGTCCCAGCTGCACCAACTCTT
>NW_007742024.1:15639-21317 GCF_000696425.1 Galeopterus variegatus
CTGCTTTGACTCTAAATATGAACAGTAAAATTATGGCAAGAACCCATGTGTTGGTGTCAGGCAAGCTTGTATTTGAGTCCCAGCTGCACCAACTCTTGCATGTGTGATCACAGGCAAGTAACTTTTCACTTTCCTCACCTGTAAAGTGGGCTGCAGTAATACTAAGTTCCTAAGGATTTGTTGTGAGGATGGAATGAGATAAGCCACTGAAGGCACAAAACTAGCACAACTCATGCATCTGTTTGCACCTTTCCTCCCTCCCGTCCCCTACTCTGCCCTCCTCTCTACCCCTCCCTTCCCTTCCTCTCCTCTCCTCACTTTGTCGTTTCTCTGGAAAATATCACCCACATTCCATGCCTTGAAATTGGGTAACTCCGACCTCCTGTTCCTGAGCTACCCCCGACCAAAGCAGGGGACTTTAGACCCCCGAGCAAGTGCGAGTCTAGAATGAACTCTGTCAGCAGGATTACACAATCTTCTTTTTCAGACAGACAGCCTTCATACTTGTAAGCAACAGAATTCCTCTCTGCATAATTTAAGCAGAAAATAAACCTTTAATTGTGATAAAAACCACATAGCATTAAATTTATCACTGTAACCATTCTTGAGTGTACGATTCAGTGTTAAGTACATTCATGCTGCTGTGCAACAGATCTCTAGAGCCTTTTCATCTTGCAAAACTGAAGCTCTATACCCATTAGACATTAATTTCCCCTCTCTCCTTCCCCCAGCCCTTGACAACCACCTTCCTACTTTCTGCTTCTATGATTTTACCACTTTAGATACATCATATAAGTGGAATCCCAGAGTATTTGTCCTTTTGTAACAGGCTTATTTCACTTGGCATAATGTCCTCAGGGTTTATCCTTATTGGAGAATAAAACACGATTTTTATTTAGTTATCTATATGTTTATTTGTTGGCTGGCCAGTACATGGATCTAAAAGATTTTCTCTTTTTAAAGGCCATATAAGGCCGAGCCCGTGGCGCACTCAGGAGAGTGCGGCGCTGGGAGCACAGCGACGCTACTGCCACGGGTTCGAATCCTATATAGGACTGGCTGGTGCGCTCACTGGCTGAGCACGGTGTGGGCGACACCACACCAAGGGTTGTGATCCCCTTACCAGTCACGAGAAAGACAAAAAATAAAAATAAATAAAAATAAATAAAGACTATATAATATTCCATTGCATGTATATACCACATATTCTTTGTGCTTTCATTTGTTCATGACATCTGGGTGGCATCCACCTTTTGGCTATTGTGAATAATGCTGGGATGAGCATGGGTGTGAAACTTCTTCTTAAGATCCTCCTTTGAATTCTGGATACGTACACAGGAGTGAGATTGTTAGATCATATGGCAATTCCATTTTAATTTTTGATGAACTTCCATACTGTTTTCCATAATGGCTGCACCATTTTACATCCTCACCCACAGTACAAAGGTTCTAATTTCTCCGCATCTTACCCACACTTGTTACTGTCTGTTCTTTTTATAGTGGCCATCCTAATGCATATGAGGTGATATCTCTTCATGATTTTCATATGGAAAATAAGCTTTTGAAAGGATTTGGGGGAACTACTAGTATCTCTGGAGGACCAGAGGCTCAGATGTAAGGAAGGCTCTTTAAGGAGGAACCGCAATCAGACACAGAACTGCTCTCGGGGGTGTGAATGCTGCCAGCGCTGGGCTAAGACACTGATGTTCTCTCCATCAATACTCGGTGCCATCTCAGTCAGCACAGTTCGCATGGCTGGCACATAGCCCGGATGTCTAAACTAGACTCTGCCACCACTGCACTTGAAAACTTTATGTACCGATACCTTTGTCATAAAGGATTCTGCATGATGTTTAATTCTCCATGTCACTAACGTTTTTCAAATTTATTTATTTATTTTCAGTACATACATATAAGATTGCATGTATTAATTGTGTAAAACATGATGTTTCAAAGCATATACACATTGAGGAATGGTTAAACCTACCTAATTAATAAATGTGTTACCTCCCAGAGCTACCTTCTTTTGTGTGTGTGATGAGAATACTTAACATCCACTCTCAGCATTTTTCAAGAATACAATATGTGGTCATTGACTGTAGTCACCATACTGTACAATAGATCGCTTGAACTTATTTCTCCTAACTGTAAATATGTGTCTTTTATCCAAAATCTTCCCAACACACCCACACACCCCAACACCCCCAACCAGCATTCTACTCTCCACGTGTATAAGATCAACTTTTTTACATTCCACATACGACTGAGATCTTGTAGTATTAGTCTTTCTGAGTCTGGCATATTTCACATAACATAACTTCCTCCAGGTTCATTCATGTTGTCACACATAAAGGATTTCATTCTTTTTAGGCTGAGTAGTATTCCACTGTGTACATGTACACATTTTCTTATTTGATTCTTCTGTTTATGGACACTAATCTTCACATTAATGCTTCATATGGGTGCATTCTGATTAATAGAGTCTAGGTCACTAATCTGCACATTTTCTGTAAGAAAGTCTAGGAAACTAAGCTTCTACTTTCACCTTAAAGGTAAGAACTCAAGGTGCAAACTTCCCCAGACATATCAAGGTATGTACAGGTGTTGAATATTCAAAAGTAATGATTAGAAGAGCTAGGCCTCCACCACAAATGCTTGGGTAAGAGTAATCTCAGACTTACTGAGACTCGCTCTTTTTCAATGTTTTCCCCATCCCTTGGACTTTCCTTTTTCTCTTCACTCATTATGCTTTTAGATTCATTTCCAGCTAAATCAAACTGCTCTTTGACTCTTCCCTTAAGGAATATTCTATAGGACACTCCTACTCACAATGCCTACAATAAAACTCAATACCCAATCTTTCCTGTCCCCAGTTCTTTACTGCCTCTGGGGTATCCCAACCTGGACGTGGTTTATCATAACCAGTCATCTAGAACTTAGATATGAGAGTCACTTTTGTGTCTTTGTCTTTCTCCTGTCCCATGAACAGTTAGTCATCAAATACCATTCCTTGTACCATGGTAGTCTCTCTCTAGCCCATTTTCTGCTCTCTTCCTCAGTATCCCATGCTCTCAGTGAGACCAATTCTCCTCTCACCTGGACCATTGCATCAGCATCTCTCTGAGACCCCTGCCCACCTCATTAGCTCTAGATAAGCTTTTGTCTATATCCAGATCAGAGAATCTTAATTTTCTGCTCAGAACCCTTTTTGAGCTTCCTAATACCCACAACACGAAATCCAACTGCCCCCAGGATCTGATTACTTCTTCAGCAGGTGTTCAACACTTAATGGTTGTGTGTCAGGCGTGTTGTCTGGGCCTCTTTCAATATATTTCTCACATCCCTCCTCCTTTTTTCTTTAATCCAGCCACATTAAATTACTTTCTCTGAACTCTCCTGAGTGTCTCTTGTATCTGTGAACCCAGTGTGGAGCCCGTCCATGGTAATTTAACAGAAAAGGCCCAGCTGATCACTCCATCACGGTCTTCTTCAGTTTTTCCTTTTGTCTGCAGGTACAGCCACTCATCATTACCTCAAGCGTTCTGAGTATACTGAGTTCTCTCTCATTTGGGGTGCTCTCTACCCACTTTCTCTTCCCTCTCCTTCTCTGGATGAATTACTCCTCCCTCACATACTATCTGAGAAGTTCCCATTTCCAAAAAGCTTTCCACCACCCGTTAAGAAACAATGTGGTGCCTCTTTTGTGTTCCAGCAGCACCTCAGCTTCTAGAAGCATGGTTCTGTCATCAAGTTGTGGGTTTTCCATGTCAGTCTTTGAAGGGCAGGGACTGAGTCTAACTCACTCCTACATGACCAGTTTTCCTGCACAGAATGTAACACAACAGTGTCCCAGGAGATGTCTGCTTAATGAATATATGAATAAATGAATGTCCGTGTTCCTTAAAGCTGCTACAAATTCTCTAAATCTGTGATGGGAATCCAGAATGTTGGAAAGTAAACCCGATAATGTGCTAGAATTCAATAACTGTCACAGCAATTCTAATGATGATTCATAAAAGAAGCTACAATTACAGAAAAAAATTATCAGGCTTTGTCTAGGCACAAAATGACGAAGGGAAAAAGATCAACATTATGCCACATTATTATTATTGTTGTTGTTGTTGTTTGCTGTTGGATTTTTATAATGTTTTATTTTGCACCATGCATTTTGTTGCCTCATATTCATTAACTGCTTGTTGTTGCAATGGTTAATCTTTTTATATTTTAAATTTAAATTTTAAATTTTCGTGAGATACAGTGGGTTGTTTTGATACATGCACATGCACAATAATTCACTTAGGGTAGATAGCATATTCTTTTTTTTGCAGTTTGATTGTATATATCTGTGGGGTTCAGCACTGAATGTCAATATTTGTGTGCCATATGTGATGTTAAAATCAGGACAATTAGTATATTCAACATTACACAGGCCACGGGACCGAGTGAGCCGCCTGAGGCGGCGGCGGCTAGGACGACGTGGAAACGGAGAGGGAGCCGCTCGGCCAGCCCAGCTCTGTGAGTGACCCCCAGCCCAGCCCTGCTTGTGGGGCAGACACCCATCCAGCATCCACCTGCCCCACTAGGCCAGTCACCGGCCCGGGGCTGCCTCCAATTTCTTGGGTCAGGGAGAAGCTGGATGGCTCGGCCAGGCCTGCCCTTCCCGCCTGGCTCGGCTCCTCACTGAACCTTCCCACTTCTTTGCCCCAGCATGGGGCCTCCCTGGGTCTGCAGGCCAGCCTCACATCCCACTTACCCCATGGTTCTTTGGTGGGGCTGGTGGTGTGGGGAGCCCCTGTCCAGCGGCGGGAGGACAGGGAACAACAGGCCGGGCCAATTGTCACTCCACCGCACGTTGGGGTCCGGCCCCCGATAAACTTCCTGTTACTGGGAAGCAGATACCATCTCTGCGGCCATCAGTTCAGAAAAACGCCTAACCAATTTATGGTTAGGAAAAGTGTGATTGGAGCACTCCCAAGCTCGCTTGAACCTGCCTGAGAGCTGACTGTGGGCAGGCACGAGAATCAAAGATGAACTGTGTGCTGCGGGCTCCTCCCCTGAGGAGCTCACACTCTGATGTCGGAGATAAGACAAGTACACAGATAACTGCAATACCAGGAGGAAGGTGATAAGTCCCAAGAAAGCCCTATACAGTGCTACAAAGGCACCCCGAGCCACCAGTCACCTGCGCCTAGCAGAAACCTGAAAGACTTCCTGGGAGGGGCGGTGCTGAGCAGGGGCTTGAAGGCCTGGCTGATAGATGAGGGTAGCAGAATACATGTCCCAACCCAGTTTAGAGCACACAGAGCGGGGAGGCTTCCACCTAGGGAGGCGGAGACTCGGCAGAAAACACACACCCTGCAGGTCACCTCTGTGAGGTCCAACAGCCCCACCTAGTGTGCAAAGAACAGGCAGACATCCAGCTAGGGAGGCGGAGACTCGGGAGAAAACGCACAACCTATGGGGCTGCCAATGCATGATCCAGCAGCCCCTCAGAGTCCAAGATAACCAGAGAAGTGGCTCTCCAGAGAGGCCCAAGACCAGAGGCAACCACACACACAAGACACTAGAGGCCAACTGAGCAGTCACAGAGGTAGCCATACCAAATTGACAAACACAGCCACACCTTAGTTAACCAATAGGGTCAAACCTGTGCACTGTGAAACCCCCTGCCAAAATGA
>NW_007742024.1:21352-22147 GCF_000696425.1 Galeopterus variegatus
GCAGACATCCAGATAGGGAGGCAGAGACTCGGCAGAAAACACACACCCTGCAGGTCACCTCTGTGAGGTCCAACAGCCCCACCTACTGTGCAAAGAACAGGCAGACATCCAGATAGGGAGGCAGAGACTCGGCAGAAAACACACACCCTGCAGGTCACCTCTGTGAGGTCCAACAGCCCCACCTACTGTGCAAAGAACAGGCAGACATCCAGCTAGGGAGGCGGAGACTCGGGAGAAAACGCACAACCTATGGGGCCGCCAATGCATGATCCAGCAGCCCCTCAGAGTCCAAGATAACCAGAGAAGTGGCTCTCCAGAGAGGCCCAAGCCCAGAGGCAACCACACACACAAGACACTAGAGGCCAACTGAGCAGTCACAGAGGTAGCCATACCAAATTGACAAACACAGCCACACCTTAGTTAACCAATAGGGTCAAACCTGTGCACTGTGAAACCCCCTGCCAAAATGAATAAAAATTTTTTAAAAGATACCAGAAATACAAAAAACCAACAAAGTGCACCACCAAAAGATAATAAATCTCAAAGTCTAGATCCTTTAGAACACAAAGCCCTTGAAATGAATGACAAGGAATTTCGAGTCATATTTCTAAGGAAACTGAATAAGATACAAGAAAACTCAGCTAGAAAGCATGATGAAATGAGGAAAAGTATACAGGACATGAAAGAGGAAATGTACAAGGAAATCAAGGACCTGAAAAAAAATGTAGTAGAATTTGCCAAACTGAAGAAGTTATTCAGCGAAATAAAAAACACAATGGAGAATTTAACCAGCAG
>NW_007742024.1:22437-23133 GCF_000696425.1 Galeopterus variegatus
CACCCTTACAAGAAATTCTCAAGGGAGTACTGGTTTTGGTTCCTGAAAAATAACTACCACTACCATAAAAACCCAAGAAAAATCAAAACCAACTAGTATATTAAAAATGACAATCATGAAAAGAAAACAAACAAACAAAAGCACTATGTACAACCTAAGGAACCAAAAACCACAGAAAACAAACAGCAAAGCAGAAAGCAAGGAACAAAAGACACCTAAGAAAGTCAAACAGCCAATAAAATGCTACGAATAAATCAACACCTTTCAATAACAACTCTTAATGTAAAAGGCTTAAATTCCCCAATCAAAAGACACAGAATGGCTGATTGGATTAGAAAGGAGGACCCACATATATGCTGCCTACAAGAGACCCACTACACCCATAAAGACTTACATAGACTAAGAGTGAAAGGATGGAAAAAGATCTTCCACGCAAACAAAAAAGAAAAACGAGCTGGAGTAGCTATTCTCATATCTGACAAAATAGACTTTANAGAAATCAATAACAAACGAAACTCTGGAAACTATACAAACACATGGAAATTAAGCAGCATTATTATTAATGACATATGGGTCCAAGAAGAACTAAAGCAGGAAATGAAAAAATGTATTGAAACTAATGAAAATAATGATAAATTATACCAAAACTTGTGGGATACAGCAAAAGCAGTACTAAGGGGGAAATTTATTGCATTA
>NW_007742025.1:0-466 GCF_000696425.1 Galeopterus variegatus
ATACAGAAACAATCTGGGGGGCCAGGGGAGGGAAGAAGACACAACAATTACAATTCCTTGACGTTTATACAACAAGCAAACAGAAAGGACATTGTTGTGAGGGAGGGGGGAGAGGGAGGAGGGAGGTTGGTTTTGGTAATTGGGCCACAGTAATCAACCACATTGTATATTGACAGAACAAAATAAAATTTTTTAAAAAATGAACTGTCTTCTGAATTCACCATTCCAATCATTTCTCCAAACTACTCACCCCAAACGAACAAGTGTTTTGGGATAACTCGAACATAACCATAAATAATGGTAGTAATAGATTACATCCTTTTGAATAAAATTGAAATTCATGAGTCTACTCCAATATAAATATGCAAATTAATTATAAATGGAGAAAGAGTAAAGTTTTTCCTCAAAATAGAATGATAAGTAACGAGTATGGGGGAAATGATTGAAATAGAAAGTCTCCATTTGG
>NW_007742025.1:5891-6363 GCF_000696425.1 Galeopterus variegatus
AGGACAAAAGGCAATTGCCCACCATATTGGCACACGCCTGAATCATGGGAAAATATATCCTTTGCACTAACACTCTGGAGTATCAGGCCAGTCCCAAAACAATAATATTCTCTTGGCACTGCCTTACAGAAGTCCACAGACCAGAGTGACCCCAAATGCAGGTCGAACAACTAAAATTCTGGAGAATGCCCGTACCCTTTAACTGAAGGAGGAAGTAGCATTCCCTTTTCTTTCGTGGGAGATGAAATAGAACTAACAGCATTTCTTTCTGTAAAATATCCTCCTCAAAACTCTCACCCCTTCTGATTTTTAAAATGTTATTTGAATGAAAAAGAGGCACTTATGAGTCATGAAATAGGTTCAGACATTGCCTTTAAAACTCTACTCATGTTGATTTGCTCATTTTGATCTCTCATAACTGATATTGATACCTCAGTTGAAACAGACTGCAAGGGTTGAATTGATGCTTTCT
>NW_007742025.1:7742-8154 GCF_000696425.1 Galeopterus variegatus
CAGGCAGGCAGAAAGAATTATTTCTTATCTAGTCTTTTATTATTTTCCAGTCTTCAATGAATTGGATGACAGCCACCCAGATTGTGTGTGTTGGGGTGGGGAGAGCAGGGGTCATGTGCTTTACTTAGTCTACCCATTCAGATGTTAATCTCATCTAGAAACACCCTCACAAACACAGCCTGAAACAATGTTTAACCAAATGTGGGTACCCTGTGGCCCAGTCAAGTTGACACATAACATTAAGCATATAGTTACCCATAAAAAGAGGCTTGCATTTGCCTGGAAGAACATTGAATATTAAAATACAAGTTGTCAAAGGGAGCTAGCAAGGCTGACAATTGATTAAATAATGCTTGTGAACTCAGGCACCTTCTTCTCCTTTTGAGGACCAGCCCCATTTTTGATGAGATCA
>NW_007742025.1:9968-10754 GCF_000696425.1 Galeopterus variegatus
AATAAATAAATTCTGGGCTTGGAAAGCTTTGTCAGCTCCTACATGACTTGTATTGCAGCAGGGACTAGGGGAGCCTTGTCAGCAATTTGTCTGACCTAGCCCACTCAGATGTGACTATACTTCCTCAGTTCAGCTACCAGAAGGGAACAATCACACCAGGTAAAGTGATATTTACAGCCAGAAATTAAATCACCAACTATTGCACAGGACCCAGGAATGGAGAAATGACATTTGTGGAATAGCAGTGTTGGTATGAAGTGAAGGGCAGGTCAGTAAAGGCTACTACAGGTGACGAGGCACCCGATTATTACATTGAACAGGTGATGGCAGGACTCTGGCAGTTGTCAGACCTGAAAATAACCTTCACTCCGGAAGATTTCAGCAGCACAGAGATGCTTACAAAACAGTTTATTTTTTTTCATAGGTAGAGTTCAGACTAGCATAACCATCTACCTAAAGTGATTTTTAGGTTATGTATGCCAGTGATTGAAATGAGAAAAAAATGAACTGTAGTTCTGTACACAAACATGAAGGGCTAATGTATAGAAATTGGTTATATTATATAATGTATGTGTTAACTTACTGATAAAATGTTGCTTGTGTTTTTTTGTTTTAAGATACACACACACATATACATATTCACATTCATATGTAGCAATTCACATTTAAAATATAATGTAACTTGCACCAATATACTGAAATGCCAACCCCTTAATAGAAGTATAATCTATTTAATCCTACATGAACAATTATAGTTACATTTAAAAGATTATGGCATTGTTTTTT
>NW_007742025.1:12662-14697 GCF_000696425.1 Galeopterus variegatus
TGTGGATTTATGATGCTTTGCCAAATTGGTTCACAGTTTGTTATGTTATCCACACTCATTTTTTCTAGGCTTCAGTTGTGAACAGATATGCTTTCTGAATAAGTCACTTGTCTACCTATAAATTTGGGAATTGGTCTAATATACTGAATATGATGTAAGGTAAAAATATAATGGAAATTGATTATAATAGATTAATAGAAACACAGTCTATTGTGTTACCTCTTGGGAGTATACTCCCTGAACATTTATTACATAAAGTTATTACATGAGATATCAAAGATTATTGTTAATCAGGATGTTGTCTATTGTTTTCTTTTTGTATTTTCTGAAATATACAACTAGTATACATTTCAAGTTAAATTCTGGAGCATTTCAATCATTTTATGAGTGAAGAAACATTGGACATTATATTATTTAATCCAGAATTTTCTCTTGCATTGATAGCTTCATAATCACCATCTTTCAAATATAACAAGCATTTGCTTTTGTTTCACCTTTNTTTGAGAATATCTATTTGGCATAATACAGGAAGAAACAAATATGGTAGTTTGCCCTCATCCATTTCTTAAAATAATTTTACCCTCTGTGATGTTTTTCTAGGAGCAAGACCAACGTTCACATTTGGTGCATTGTAGCAAGTTGCATTTTGGCGACTTCTTTTTATTGCTTGGTTATGACGAGATGTGTTCAGAAAAGTAGTAAAGTTTCATGCTATCTGTGCAGAATTCCTTCTTTGTCAGTGGTGTGTGCAAAGCCATCTGTTCTCTTTAGAGCAGCAGTGATGACTTGTGTGGGACAGTGAGTGCTTGTCAGCACCTAGAAGATGGTCCTCTGCATAAATCATTATCCTGTCTGTGTTTCTCACAAGCGACAAACCCGTTTTAGGCTGCATTTCTGGCCGAGGTTGGCATACACTGGGGAAAGAGTATCAGAGTCAAGGAGAGTTGCTTATTAAATTACTCATCTCACTTTTGCAGAACAGCTGCTAAATCAAACTGGCTGAAATATCTTAGTAGTTATCCACAGCATATGTTTGAATACAGATGCTCACTCTAGGCAATTCAAAGAGCCAAGGCTGTGGAGGTTGATAAATGTTCAGCTTTTAGATACAAAGCAGAGGTTAAATGGATATGTCAAGATGCTTAGCTTGCTATGCTACTTTTAGTAGAAGAACAAATGGTGGCAAACTTCCCACTAGGCTGTCTTCTAACCATGTGAGAAAAACATTAATGGAAATATTCATCTATTGCTCGTTAATAATTCATTGGCCCCATTTTATCTGATTAGTTTTTTAAATAATATTTTTTAAAAAATACTATTCAAATCAAGACAAATCATACAGTGATATGTTTATTCATGTGGTAAGATGTGCAAGTGTATAAATTTCTAATATAATTTCTTGTGGGACTTAACCTTATTGGAGGCAGACAGTTCACTCCAAAGGACTATTTATTAAAGGCTAATGCATTAAACTAATAAGTGTCACAAGCATGTATTTGAGATATGGAAGTTTGCCTTCTAGGACTTGAAATCAGACTACTAGCAAATTCTCTTGGATCACTGAATATCCATCCAATTACAGCAAATCTTAGTCATGACTAATCTTGATGGTGCTGTTACTAGTGACTTAGAGATGAAATGTTTTATAACCCATTACACATTCCTAATCAATCAAGTGACTCTGATTTGAGGAAAGGAGCTTTATCCATTTATTTTATCAATTTCTAAGCTAATTCTTGAGTCGATTTTAGCTACAAAATGAAGGATAAAGAAAACCTAGTTTTGTCTTTGAAATCTTTCTTCCTACATAAGGAATTGGATCAATTAAAATCATTATTATTTTTAGCAAATTAAGATAGGATTGAAGATTATGCTGTCTTAGGCTGTTTGAGTTTGAATTCTATTTTGTGATAGGTCTTCATTAAATGCATTTGATGGAGTTCATTATTTTTAATACTTATGCATGCAGAGGTATACAAAGCTATAGCAAATCCTGAGGTAGAAATAAAACCATGTAATCTTTAACATATTTTTT
>NW_007742025.1:16085-17270 GCF_000696425.1 Galeopterus variegatus
TTGTTTAGCCAATTCTCTGAATCACATTTTATTCTAACTCTTCTCTCAGTTCCTAAGGTCTCTCTATAATCTATCTTCTGATGACTGCAATTTTATGTTTTATAGAGATTTCTCTCTTGAATTACACTCATCTATTATTTCATAACATTTCTAAAATTAGAATACAAATATAAAAATATTTTCTCTCATATTCTGTGTAATTTATTATCTTTCTTTATAAGTAAAATTCTTAAATCTATGGATTATATCCACTACTGTTTCCATAACAATTATCACATGATTGCAAAAATAAACTTTTTAAAATTAATGTATAATACTCCCTTTTACAGGTATACCGTTATTTAAAGTATCACTTTTCTGTCGTTGGAGTTATTTTTTTTCACTTTTTCTTATTCTCGCATATTTAAAATAGAATTGTGAATGAATATCTAAATGACTAAATCTTTATCTGCTTCTCCAAACACTGTCCGTAGGATTTACTTTAAATAGTTTATTTTTTAACCACTTCATTGAATCTGTCATTGCAAAGATTATCAATTTAATTTAGATAAGTTAAATGACATATATTGAAACCCCATCTTAACTGGCATCTCTGAAGAATTGATTCCACCCACTTAATCTGCCTTCTTGAACCACCCTACTTTTTNGGAAGGGAAATAAAATAAAGCTCAGGGCAAGTTAAAAATAATCCACGACTGCATTATTCTTTAAATAAATTCTTAAGCGATCCTTTGAAATATTGTGAGAAATCCTTTTGTGGAGAGGGGATTCAACATACAAACGAGTTACTGATATTAAAGAATATGTGCGAACGTGACCCTAATATTAGCAAGAAAGGTCAAAGGAGAAAAAGAAAGTGACAATGGTCCATTCTTTTGTTGAAATATTTAAAACAGGATCACTTTCAAGAAATTGCAAAATGAACCACATTGTTGCAAAGTGACAACACATTAGGTATAAAGAGGTATAAAGCCTTATGGAAGTTTTTGTTTTGTTTTATTGATCTGTGTAATTTGAAAAATGTCACCTAGAAACATAAGGTGTCCAAATGAATCTTTCTTTTTTCTCGTCTTTGAGGGCTATTGGGAGGAGACCAGATATGTGTGAAGAAAACATTTTCAAATTTTAAAATATCTACAAACAGAGGGAATTTTACCTACTCTACAACTACCTCTATTTCTAAAT
>NW_007742025.1:19098-19947 GCF_000696425.1 Galeopterus variegatus
GTGCAGCTCAATAAATTTTCAAACAGTGAACACACCTGTGGAAGGCAGAATGAAAATTGGCCCCAAGACCTCTGACTCAACCTGCCTTATATAATCTCCTTTCCTTGAGTGTGAGCAAGACTTGTGGCTTTGATGGGATTCACTCCTGTGATTAGGTTACTTTAGGTGGCAATGCTAATATCAAGGTTCAACATCAACTGACTGTCAAAAAGGAGATTATTTTGGGTGGGCTAACCTGAGCAATTGAGCCTCTAACGAGAGTCCAGACTGTCTCTGAAGGAAGAGATTTGAAGTCAGAGAAATTTTCTAGTGCTTTTTGTTTTGTTTTGGCTGGCCAGAACAGGGATTGAACACTTGACCTTGGTGCCATGCTCTAATCAAGTAAGCTAACTGGCCAGCCCCAAATAGCTATTCCATACAGGACCTGTGGTTACTGCGGGCAGCTATCAACACCCTCATGAGCTAGGAAGAGGACCCTGAGCTCCAGAAAGGAACACAGGCCAACCAACACCTTGATTGCTGCAAGACCTGGGAAGAGAACCCTGAGCAGTGACCCCATTAAGCCATGTCTGGAATTCTGACACACAGAAACTGTGTGATAAGAAATGTATCCTGTTTTAGGCCACTTCGTTTGTGGGAATTTGTTACACAGAAATAGAAGACTAGTATAACATCCATGTAACAAACTATCAGATCAAACAACATGGTTTCAGCAATACAGGAGCTCTTCTCATACCCCTTTCCAGTTGCTAGACACATAGACATAATAATAATAATCTTGATTAACATCACAGAGGAATTTTGCCAGTTTGGGAACTCTGCATGATCATAGTCACACACTGTATACTT
>NW_007742025.1:21802-23132 GCF_000696425.1 Galeopterus variegatus
TAATTTTAATCAATGATATTTTATAATTTTATTGTATATGTCATACATACCTTTTATTATCTCTGAATATTTGATGCTTTTTGATGACAGAGAAAGCACAAATCATTTTTTTTTAAATTTATAGTTAATGTGTTTGTTGCTGGCAGATGAAAATACAAATGATTTATTTAATTTGTATAGTTTTCCTGGTATCTGGTGACTTTGGTAAATTCTTACTGATTCTAAGTGTCTGTAGTATTTTAGATTTTCTATAAACAAAATTATGTGATCTGAAATTAGATGTTACATTAATTTTTCTTTTTTAACTATTTGGCTTTNTTTTTTTTTTTTTTGCATGTCTTCATTGTGAGCATATTCATGTATTTCTGTTATATATCTAGAAGTGAAATGTTTGGGTCATGGGTTTGTACATTTTCAGTTTCATAGACAATGTCCAACAATTTTCCAAAAGGTAAGACCAATTTACATTCTTAAAGCCTTTTTTCATATTGAATTTCAGGAGTCTTTCTATACATGTCATATATACACCTTTTACTGTATGTCTGTATTACAAATTCCTCTTCTCACTCAATGAGTTTCATTTTCATTCATTTGATGAGCAGTTTTAATTTTTATGTAGACTGCTTTACATTTTTCTTTGAAATTTAGCACCTTTCGGTGTCCCATTTAAATATCCTTTGCCTACTCAAAGTCTGAAAGATATTCCTATATAATTTTTTCCAAATTCTCAATTTATGTATTTATTTTTATTTTTTGCTTACATTTTTATCTAAAATCCACCAAATATTTTGGGAGGATAGGTATGGTGGGAAGAAAAGCACAGAAAAAGTTTTATTCTCTGTATGAATACCCAACATATCTAGACCTAATTATTTTTTCCCTGTTTTTTATTGAAATGTAATTAATTGTACATATCTGAGGGGTACAGCATTGAGTATCAGCACCTGTGTGCAATATGTGATGCTCAAATCAGGATAGTTAATATATTCAANACCAAAATAATGTATTGTGTTTACATTACTTGAGTGGTCATCCCGAAATTGTCTAGAATGGAAACTCTAATTTGCAAAAGGGATAGTCTCCCTAATCATTGTACTGGTGGCAGTGGTGGTAGATGTTCATTTTTTATAATTTAATATTGAAAAATTGGTTTCTTATATTTTTAAGTTTTGTTATTTTGCATTTAATAAAATTTAATAGTTTTTTAAAAAAATAAAATGTGATTGAAAACCAAGAACTGGTTACTGATAGTTTTAGGTTCTCATCAAATCAACTACACTAAGATTTCAAGTTAACCTTTTCAACAAATTAGGATAAAAATGATTAAATA
>NW_007742026.1:0-8973 GCF_000696425.1 Galeopterus variegatus
GTGTGTGTGTGTGTGTGTGTGTGGTGTGTGTTTATGTGTGGGGTGTCTGGGGTGTGTTTCTATGTGTGTGTGTGTCTATGTGTGTGGTGTGTGTGTGGCACACGAGGAGACGTGCGCACAGTGTAGATAAGGAGGATGTCTGGTGATGTGGTGACAATTCGCGGGAGTCGTGGAGGCGGCGTGCGTCTTTCTGGAGCCGTGATTCTTGTGGGCACGTCCTGTACTGAGCGCAGACGGGAGGACGGGGCGTCTGGGCGGGCTCTGGCGTCGTCAGGCTGGGGACGGGAGGGGAAGGCTGACAAAGTAGCTGCGGCCTGAGCTGGTCGCTGTGGTCCAGAGTGCTGCCAGCACCACGACTCACTGGACTAATCTTTCCCCTCTTACCTGGTTTGAAATTTTACACAGGACCAGGTTAAAATGTACCTTGCTTGAGGCATGTCATCACATGTCTCTCTAATCCTGCCTCAGCACGTGTGGACGGATCGACTCGTGCTTCCGAGGACTGTGTAGGCGGGTTGGGTGCAGCTATAATGAAGGGATTCGAGGACCCTGGCAGAAAGGAGGTGGGGGCGAGCAGTGTCCTCTGGGGACAGGGGAGTGATGACTGCAGAGTAGAAGACCTCTTCAGTCTCTGTCCCCAACACCACCAACAACCCGAATACCAATCTCCTCCCCCTCCCCCTAACATGGCAGCGCCAGGGAAACCATGGCCCCCACAGTGATCCTGAGGGATAAACACACTGCACGACCCCGACTGAGATCCTCTGTGGGCAGGACCACGGGGCAGACCGACTCTAGTGCAGAGAGCCGGGTTCGGCTCATGACGAGCCCGCCCGGCAGGTCACGATCGCGAGACCATTCTGACCATGCCATGCTTTCTGACTGACGCACGCACACGCACGACAGTGTGGGGCGGGTTCTTCCACGTGACGAGAAAGAACAGGCCCCGCCCTGACGCCCGAGACTAGAACGGAGTGGTGCCTGTAACTGACAAACATGGCTCCGCCCTACTCCCCGCCCCTTTATCCCCGCCTGATCGGTCATTGGTTGCAGCTCTGAATGTCGGTTTCTGCCGTGCGGGGTAGTACCGACGGCTGCTTCGCTGCTTCGCCAACTTCGATGTCTCAACTGCCGAGAGAATCCGAGCAGGCCCCGGGGCCAGGGTCGGAAGAGCGGCAGGAGAAAGCTGGAGAGACTGACAGGAACTCGGGAAGTCGTGGTCATGCAGTAAGAAACCCTTATAAACCTTCAGCCCGAGACCTTCAGATTTCAGCCTGGGAAACCCCAGATCCCTCATCTCCAAGAGACCTCGAATCCGCTAACCTGGAGGGACCTCAAATCCCTTCACCCACAGGAACGCCAAATCCCCTAATACTTAGAGCACAAATACCCTAAGCCTGAGGAATCACAAATCCCCTCAGCCTAAGGCACCCCAAACCCCTCAGCCTGGGAAACCCCAAGTACCACACCCACACACAGACCAAATTTCCCCGACCTCAGAGATCCTACTCAGCCTGGAAACGTCCTTCAGCTACAAAGACCCCCAAATAACGTCAGTGTCAGAAAACCTAAAGCCCCCTAATGAGAGACCTCAAATTTCCTTAGCCCGAGAGACCCCGAGTTTCCTCATCCTCAAAAATGCCAAATCCTTTCATCCTGAGGGTTCCCAAATTCCCTTTACCTGATGAATCCCAAAGCCTCTCAACCTGAGCATCCCAAATCTCTTCAGCATGAAAGACCCAAAATCTTGTCCTGAAAAACCCCAAATACTATCAGCCTGAGAGACTCCAAATCTCCTCGACCTCAAAAACCCCCAGAACCTCAGCCTGAGAGACCCCAAATCTCACTTGCCTTGGAGATACCAAATCTCCTCAGCCTGAGGGATTGCTGCTCCTTAGAGATCCAGGCTGCTTTACTCCCAGAGTTTTCCAGAATCTCCTGGTGGAGATCCCAGAATCCTTCCTATGAGAAATGTTCATTTCTTCTCTCTGGAGCAGAACTCTGCTGGTCAGTATAACCCGAGTCCCACCAGTCAGGGGACCTCAAGGTCTCCATGGGACTCCCCTGGCCCTCACACCTCAGGAGTCCCCTCGAAGACACCTAAGCCTTGACCCTCAGGCACCTTTGCCACCCTTCCTCAGATGCGTCAAGCTGCAGGGGAACTGAAACAAAACAGCTCACATTAGGTGGTCTGTCGTGGCCAGCGGAGACCCCCCCATCCCGTCAATAGCTCCCAGACCTCCCCAACTTCCTCCAGTCCTTGCAGGGTCCCCACATCTTTCTAGTGTAGACACCGCAACCAAGTGGAGAAGACAGAGCCTGGCTCTGGGCAGTGGTCTGGGCTGTGGCCCCCTGTCAGCGCCCTCTCTTTCCACAGGAGGGTTGGCCTTGCAGCCAGGAGACTCAGGAGCCCTTCCCAGCCTTGGAGGTGGATCAGGGCCTGCAATCCTGTCCCAGCACCGTGAGCCTCAACAGGCCCCAGGAGGAGAATCCTCAGGGAGACGCAGGGAGAACAGGGCGGAAGCTCACAGTGAGAGGTAGGAAAAGTCAAGCTGGGCTCCAAGCAGGATTTGTAGGAAGGATGCAGAGGGGGACCTAGTGACAAGGAGCTGGTGTCTGGAGGGCTACAGACTCGTGGCCTGCACCTCTGTGCAACCCTGGCTGTGAATGTGCCTGGAATGGGGACAATTGGTCCTGTCTGGGACATGGGGGAGAAAAGGACACTAGAATCAAACTCTCTGTGTCAGGGGAGAGCAAGGCAGATGCTGTGTTCTTTCAAACAGGACACAATCTGGGGAGGGAGGGAATTTATTTATCCTTGTTTCACAGAGACCACCCCAAGGCCCCAGGCTGTGTTCTGCTTGTTATGATTATAAGGCAGAAAAAAGGCCCCACTTGATGTTGTGATGTGTACAGTAAATCATTGATGAAATCTGTTATTTTCTCTAGGTTAAGATGCTTTCAAAGACATTTCCATATACTTCTCCAAGGAAAAATGGGGGGAGATGGGAAAATGGGAGAAAATTTGCTATAGGAATGTGAAAAGGAACCATAATGAGCTGATTAATATAGGTAACTGCAAGTGCTGGTTGCAGACCAGCCTGCGAAATATAATACAGGTCTTCTGTCCCCGTATTATTTTGGCTCTTTCTTAGGCAGGTACATCTCCCCACAGTTCCCTTCTGTATGGAGACAAATCTGGAGGGGAAATTTTGTTCTATTTTTTTGTCAGTGCACGGCTGTGTGTCGGCACTAGTCATGCAGAGCTCACATCTTGACCTTGTTCAAGACTCTCCCGGCCCATGCTGAGCCACACTGGCTTTGTGGTGCTTTCCATTGCCACCACCCTTTGTTCCTCCTCCCACCTCTTCCCTTTTAGGACAAAGATTTGGCTTCTTTCCAGGTCGCACAGCCCCTCGAGCAGCTGTCACGAGTCACCGAAGGCAGGCCAAGCTCCGTGTGGATGACACTGACGATTCTGATGAAGAATGGACACCTAGGCAGAAAGGTGAGGGGCCAGGAGGAATCAGAGGTGACCTCCTGAAACCAGCCTGGGTTGATGTCTCAGCTTTATCTCAGGAGTTAACGAAGGAGACCATGTTCTCTCAAAAACATAAATGTTCAACAAACAAGCAAGGTGCAAAACAGTATATACAGTAAGAGGCTGTTCATATAAAGGTTTTAAACCTGTAAAAGAATTACATATTTTATTTACAGATACAGTAATAAGTGCTAAAAGTATAAAAGTCTGAATGCGAGTAAGAAATACCAAACTCAGAAGTTATTAATACAAGAGAAGGAGGAAGGGCTGGCAGGTGGCTTCGCTGCATCATAATTAGCTCTTTTGTTTGTCTTATTTTTATTTTTGAATTTTGAAATAAACACTAGAGATAAAAACATCTGAAGCAGCTGTGGAAGAATATTGAAATGGGACTGCATGGTGATGGATTTATAGGTTTTCCAGCATTGTTCTCCATACTTTTCTATATGTTTAAAGTCTATCATTCTTTAAAGTAATAATAAAAAAAGACTATTTTTGCTAAAAATTGTTAATTAATCAGCGGACAATTAACTAAACCAGAATTGAACTGTAAATCCACCCAAAAGCTTTCTAACCCTAATGTCATAATGTTCAGTCATTGGATCAACTGTCTTAGAAGAAGACATGACTAACCCCATGGTTTGTCACACATCAATTTATTGTTTCTTATTGTGGTAAGAAATCACATAACATAAACTCACCCTCCTAACAGTTTTTGAGTGTATGATATCGTTAACTATATACACACTGACGTGGAAGAAACTGCTAGAACTTTTTCATCTTGCATGACTATAAAACTATACCCATTGAACAACAGCACCCCATTTCCTCCTGCCCCAGCTCTTGGCAACAATTCTACTTTGTTTCCATGAATTTGATTACTTTAGATACCTCATGTAAGTGAACCATGCCATATTTGCCATATTGTGACTGGCTTCTTTAACTTAGCAAAGTGTCTTCAAGATTTATCCGTGTGGCAGCACGTGGCAGGGTTTCTTTATTTTTTAAGGCTGAATAATAGTCCATGGTATTTATATAGCACATTTTCTTTATCCATTCATTTGTCGATGGATATTTAGGGTGCTTCCACCTCTTGGGGGGAATCTCTCTCTTCCTCTCCTTATAAAAGCACTAATCCCGTCATGAGGGCTGCACGCTCATGAACTCATCTAACCCTAATTACTTCCCCAAAGCTCCATCTCCAAATGTTATCACACCAGGAATTAGGGTTTCAACATACGAATTTGGGAGGAAACAAGTGCAGTCCTAGCAGCCAGTTTTTGACTGGGTTGTGTTTTTGTTGTTGAGTTGTAGGAGCTCTCTATGTATTCTAGGTATTAAGGCCTTATCAGATACAGGATTGTAAATATTTTCTCTCATTCTGTAGGTCGCCTTTTCACTCCATTGATTGTCTCCTTTGGTGCTCAGAAGTTTTTAAGTTTTATGCAGTCCTCTGTCTATTTTTCCTTTTGTCACTTATGCTTTCGGTGTCATTTCCAAGAAATCACGGCCAAATGCGATTTCTTGAAGCTTTCCCCCATGTCTTCTTCTTGGGAGTTTTATACTTTTGGGTGTTACATTAAGGTCTTTAATCTATTTTGATGTAATTTTTGTGTGTAGTGTAAGAGAAGAGTCAAGCTCCATTCTTTGGCATGTGGCGATCCAGTTTTCCCAATTCCATCTCTGGAAGACACTGACCTTTCCTCCACTGTGTGGTTTCGTTCAGCGTTTTTTTTTTTTTTAATGAAAGTTAAGCCAATTCATTTTTTAAAAATAAATGTAGTAGATACCTTGTGAACACAAGATGAAGGAGAGATGAGGTTTGGTTTGCTTTGGTTTCATTTGTCACTCTCTGGTTCAGAATTCTCTGTCCCTGATGAGAATCTTCTGAGCTTAAAAATATTTACCAACGAAAACACTGATTTCTCATCACCTTTTAGCCAAACCTCATCGGGGGGCCCGCAGAGTGGAAAAGAGTCAACACCAGACGGTGAGTACCTGAAAAATCCTATTGTTAAGACAACCTTCGTCATGGAAGATCCAAACACACGTGAGAGCAGGAGACCGTGCAGAGTAGCCTAGGACTGCTGCCTTCCTTTTCGGATCACTTTAGCACAGTGTCTGACATCATCGTTTTAAGAGTTAATAAGAGCAACAATAACCGCTACCACTTGTTTTATTTTTGCAATATTTCAGACGTTATGTTGAGCATTTTATATGAATAAACTCACTCAAACCCTCACAACAATCCTTTGAAGTTGGTACTATAAGCATAACCATTTTGTGGATGAGAAAACTGAGGTACAGAAATGTTTGATTATGCCTGAGATCACAGTGAGTAGTGGTTCAGTCTAATCCAATGCTCCTTCCTTCTCTAAAGTACTTACAAGCTCATTCAAACTTTCATGTTTTATAAAGTTCATGCTGCCTTACCCGGACACCTCTGCATTATTCATCTGACTGATTATTTCAACCTAATTCTTCTCTGCTGTGCTAAGTGAGAGATATGCTAAGACCCTCTAAGGGAAGCTTGCAAATACACAGTCAATTTCTACTGTGCACCGTCCCAGCTGAAGACGGAGATAGCTCCCACTCTCTCACAAGGGACCCATTCAGCTGTGAGAAAGCTGCTCCTAGCCCTGAGAAGTCTGAGGTTTGACTGAGAAACAACAGATAGGAAAATGACTTAGCACTTCATGTATTTTACACTATCCAGTAGAAATGTATCCTGGTACTGATTTTAAACGCTCCTCCCTGTAGGAACAAGTAACTGCTCGTTCCTCTGGGTCCGAATTAAGCAGATCTCATGCTGTTTCAAATCATTTATTTAGCCTGCTGCCTCTGTATTGGGAGCTCTTTGAGAGTGTGGTCCATACCTGCTTTTTCTCAGGAGTCCCAGTCCCAGCTTGGAGCCCCTGAGGGCCCCCTGAGTGTTTTCTAAGCGATTCCAAATTTCACAAATTAAAATAGATGTAACAGGGTCAAGTAATGCTGAAGATAATATCTTTGAATTAGATTTCAACTGTAGAGATGGTTGAGGAGGTAAATCGATGTCAGGACTATAAGAGAAATTATTAATCTCATGTTTGTACTGTATTTAATGCCTCACAAAACACTTGGTGAACATTATTGCATTTCATGTTCACTATACCATTAAGAATTAGAATGGAAGCCAATTTATGGATTGGGAAGCTGAATAGAATTAGCTAACGGTACACCCTCACTTAAGCAGAATTGGTACAGGAACCAGTTAGTTCAATTCCAAAGTGAAATATTCCTTCCAGGATATGGCAGTTTGCAGCTCTTAGCATCACTTTCTGAGTCGTCTAGATACACTTATGCCAACTGTTCCTTCTCTTCCCAAACTCCCTGTTCATTTTCCAGATGTGTTTTGTACCCTCTGTGCTTTTCTACATTTCTCCTTCCATCATATGTCGACTAGTTTATGGAAGAGGCCCTCTTTTTCTCTATAAGCCCCTACCTCCTTCCTTCACAGACCTTGTTGAGTCTCCAGCTTGTCTTCCAAAGTATTCTCCCTCCCTCACTCTCACTTATATTTAGAAAGTTGAAGGAAAAGGGCCTTAAGACATGAGCTCCAGTCCTGGATTCACTACCCCCTCAGGCCTTTTTCTTTCTCTCTGGTATTCAGACACTCCAGGTTTTTCCAGGGATTGTTGAACCATTAACTAAAGTCATATATGTGAAAACAGGTTGCAAGCCCTAAGGAACTCAAGAAATCTATGCTGTCTTTTAATATGTGACTCTCACGTTAAAGGGAATGTCCAGGGCACCATTAAGTAATGAATCTACATTGAAGAAATTGTCAGAAACAACAGGTTTACTAAAAAGAAGGGACTCACAGAAGGCCCAGAAACGAGTGTCCCGTCCTGCAGAAGCGAGTACCTCTGGACTGCCCTCTGGACAAAAATTGGGTAAGAGAAAATAATTTGGGGACTTTAGCCCCTCTAGGTCCTTTGGAAAGGACGATGAGTATGGTCTAGATATGTGGGGTAGACTTGCAATAGGCCTGCACTGAAGCTGGACTATGCTGAGACCAGACGTTAGATGTAGTATTGAATAACATGTAAGAACAAACGCCAACTCTGAAGTCACACACTTGGGTTATAACCCACGCAGAATCATTAGGGCCTTGGGCAGACATTATAAATCCTCTGAGCTGCTTAATGCTAATCTGTATATTGAAGATAAACACATATAGCTCATATATTGCTTAAAAGCAAAAGAACTGATACATGCAAGGTGTCCAATAAATCCGTCTGTCATAACAGAGACCACGTTTTCTTAGTGTACATCCACGCCTTTGTTCAATGCCTAATGTGTAATGCACCCTCAACACATATTTTGTGGATAAATAAATGCATGAATTAACTGTCTTGTGAGTAGAAAGTTTGGGAGGTTAAACCTGATCCTGGGAATCCAGAAACTAAAATTGAATGATGCATCTGTAGTCACTGTGGGTGTGGAGTCTTAGTCTCTCTGAAATAATAGTTAAGAGGTAGTGAAGGGGTGGGGAGCCAGAGTATGTAGAAGGATACACGATAATTTGATGGTAGGAGATTTCACATTTTCTGATGAAACAGGTACAAACACCCGAGACTCCTAACTCACTCACCTACTCTTCTCCAACTTAGAACTCAGAACAGAAGAAACTGAAACGAAGACGTACTGCCTGCGAGAAAGAAAGGATTGTACATACGAAGAGGTCGATGAGCCTCAGGATGATGACATCCTGTGTAAGTGACCCTTTGGCCCACTCATGGAGAAGGCCATGTCCTGGTACAATAATTTCATCTTGTCGTTTGACCCCAAGTCATTCCTTTACTCTGGTGGCTTGGAGTACAGGACTGAGGCTAAATTACGTAAGTGCTGGGCTCTTTCTGAAGCTCTTCATATCCAGGAACACGCACTATACTTTTCCTAATCCCTGCTGCTCTCGCCTCCAGATTGTGAGAAATGCCAGGAGATCTTTATCGACAGCTGTCCGGCTCATGGACCCCCTACATTTGTAAAGGACACTGCAGTGGACAAGGGGCATCCCGACCGCTCAGCCCTCACTTTGCCCCCTGGGCTGAGAATTGGGCCATCGGGCATCCCCGAGGCCGGGCTTGGAGTATGGAATGAGACATCCGATCTGCCGTTGGATCTGCACTTTGGCCCCTATGAGGGCCAGATCGTAGAAAATGAACAGGAAGCCAACAACGGCTACTCCTGGCAGCTGAGAAGGGCCTATCTTACCCCATCTTCTGGCTTCCTATACCCCTTCTCTGCCTTTGGTGGGACATCCCCTTCTACATGCTAGAACGTGGATAGTGACAGCATGGTCAGCTCTGTGTACTTAGTGGTCTTTGCATGAACCTGGAACTCCTATTTAAAGGTCAGAGGGTGAGCGGGAGAAAAGTGGCACAGAGACA
>NW_007742026.1:9735-17709 GCF_000696425.1 Galeopterus variegatus
CAAATGACTACAAACCGGTGCTTTAAAACAACAGGAATGTGTCCTCTCCCAGTTCCAGAGGCAGAAGTGTGAGGTGCAGGTGTGGCAGGGCCGTGCTCCCTCCAGAGGCCCCAGGGGAGTATCCTTCCTGCCTCTTCCAGTCCCTGGTGGCTCCAGGCGTCCCTGGGCTTGTGGCCGCACCACTCCATTCTCTGCCTCCGTCTTCACATGGCTTCTCCTCTGTGTCTGTGTGTCCTCTTCTGTCTCTTGTGAGGACACCTGTCATTGGATCAGAGCCCACCCTACTCCACTGGAACCTCATCTTAACTAAATCCATCTGCAGAGACCCTATGTCCAAATAACGTTCCACTCTGAGGTTCTGGGAGGACATGGGTTTTGGGGAACACTATCCACCCACCACGGTGGTGCTGCTGGTGGGCTTCAGATTGGGAGTGAGAGAAGTTATGCAGACTCATGATCTGAGGGATGGAGAGAAGGAAGAGGGGCTGGAGGCAGAAAGGGGCTTCTGGGGCGTGCTCATTTCTCATGCCTGGTGACCTTCCGGACAGGGGTGTTGGGTATGTGAGTCTGATTTTGGAAGCAGCCTCTGGGCTGCGGCTGTGAAGCCGGGAATCATCGGCACATGGAGAGTGTAAAGTCATGACACTGTGAGATCATCATCCCAGGTGCAGATGGAGGACACGGGGCAGGAGGATGGAGCCCGGAACCCCATGGGCTAGTCTGGGAGGGGGACTTGTTGGACGGAGGCTGAGGAGGGGTCTTGAGGTGGGAGAGACGAGGAGCACGTGGGGCGCAGCTGAGAGCGGCTCTGGCAGGAGGGTGCTCGTGCCTGCGTGTGGCTGCGAGTCATGCGGGGGTGGGGCGCGAGGGCCAAGGTTCAGCAGCGGAGACCACCAGGGCGCTGGGGGCACAAGGGCCACGTGGATCCACGGGGGGCTCAGCTCTCGGTGTGTTTTGGGGAGTCAAGTGTTTCCGAGTCCTCAGCCCAGGGACGGCGACCAGCCCTGCTGCAGCTGAGCGCGTCCTCCGGTTTCTGTCGAGGCCACCGTTCCGGCCTCCTCGGGCCCAGTGTAGCGGCCTCTTTCCTCCCTGTGTTCAAACTTCCTTTGAGGACTTAAAAGCACCTCTTTGCCCGCTGCCCTCCTTGCCCTCTTGGTTTGAGGATGGACAGAAAAGGGAGTGTTGGCCAAAAAATGGGGTAGACCACGGGACCTTCAGTGTGGCCACTGTGACAGTGGAGTCCCCAAGCAGCCGTGTGCGTCCTTCCCCCTGAAACGCATTCTCTCAGCTTCAGGGAGTTAGACAGTGTCCGGTGGTCCGGGCAGGTGTTTGTGGCTCCATTAACCCACCCACGGGAGCGAGTGTGTAAGTGGCGTGTGTGTCCCACACATATGTAACCAGGGAGTTTGTGAAAACGTCCACACCCACAGTCAGCCCAAATAGGCCTCAGAGGCAGGCAGCTCCTGGCCCCAGTGACCACCTAGACACCCGGGTGCCCAATTGGGATGACCAGACAGCATTTCCCAATGTGGGGTCCCAAGACAGAACTGTGAGATACTGCAGAGCCAAACACTCAGAAAGCTGCGCCATCCTGGGCAGAAACGCATGCCGGGTGGGGCTGGTCTAACTTGAGCCACAGGTCGCAAGACACTCCAAAGGCTGTTTCAGGGAGTGGGCCCTGAGTTCACTATGCCCGCTGCTCTGGGGTCCCCACCGCAAGCCTCAGGCCCTGCTTCCTTTCCTTTGAATCCCACCGCAGCCCGTGGGGGTGCAGGCTCCTCGGGGGCACATGCCTTCATGGGCCCTTGTGGGTCGGGGTCACTGGCAGGGATGAGCCAGGCACAGTCTCAGACAGGAGCCGCCAGGGTCACAGGCCCAGGGGAGCTGCAGGCAGACCCGGGGTTTGACACCATGAGGGTGCCGTGGGAGCCCAGGAGGTGAAACTCCACATATTACAGGCACGGCAGGGAAGACGCGGAATCTGTGGATTCGTGATCTGGTCCACAGAGAGGGTGCTCGGTCCAGGATGGCGTCCAGGTTCCTGGGTGAGCTGCGATAGGCCTTTCAGCGGAATCCGTGGGATACAGGGTGTGGGCTCCCATCTGGGAGGAGCCCGGATCACTAATCGGTGCAGGAGAATCTACCTCCAAGGAGCTGGCAGCCCATGGGGGTGAGGATGGACTCGGCCACAGCCCGGTCCTGAGAAGAGCCCCAGGACAGGCTGGCGGGAGCGAGGGGCACTGGCTGGGTGCTCCAAGCGGCTCCTGCAGAAGGAGACCCCAGCACCTCTTCTTCCAGCCTAACGCACAGTGGAAAGCAGCTGCTGAAGCTGCCCCTCAGGGCTCCCCAGGACACAGCAGGGCGACCGCACCCGCCCACTGGGGCACTTCTGGGGTTTGGCCAGGACACAGCAGGCACGGACGGACAAGGGGAGGAGGGAGTTGCCTGAGATCCAGATGTGGCAGGGCCGTGCTCCCTCCAGAGGCTCCAGGCGAGGATCCTTCCTGCCTCTTGGAGCTCCTGGTGGCTCCAGGCGTCCCTGGGCTTGTGGCTGCATCACTCCAGTCTCTGCCTCTGTCCTCACTTGGCTTTTCTTCTATGTCTGTGTCTCTTCTTCTGTCTCTTATGAAGACACTTGTCAGTGGATTTAGGGTCACCCTCCTCCAGGAGGACCTTGTCTTAATTACATCAGCAAAGGCCCCATTTCCAAATTAGCTCCATTCCCCGGTTCTGGGGGTTCGGAGGTGGATTTGTTTTTCAGGTACCCCATTGTGCCACTGTAACGGTCTGGTTTCCTGACATTGGCCAAGGGTCCTTCCTGACCCCCTTCCTGAGGAGAGCAGTCCCAGGCCCACGATGTCCACCCTGCACAGAGCATCTTTCATTTCCTGGGGAGTGGCTGTAGTTTGGGGGTGGACAGGGCAGGGGGCAGGGTTCTACTGGAGCCCTGGGGCCACTCACTGACCTCCTGTCTTTCAGGCACCATGCCGGAGCCGTCCACCCCAGGAGTGTGGGAGCGAGGGCAGTGCTCCGTGTACACGCTCTGTGCTGACCACTCGCTGGTCAGACACCTGCGTGGGCTGGGCATCCCCAGTGGGCTGGACTGGTCCTTGGACCACAGCACCTTCTGCCACGTTGACAGCCTGGACTACTTCGTGCCAGACCAGGGAGACAGAGACGGGCAGGACCCCGCAGAAGCTCCATGCTGGTGGCAGAGGGTGGGCCAAGGCTCAGTTGCTCCCCCAAGGCCTGTGCTCAGGTCTGAGTGACCCGGGCTCAGAGCTTTAGGGCTGCACCTGCGTCTGCCTGCGAGGGTCACCTGGGGTCTAAATGTAGGGAAATCTTGTCCCTCAGGCATTCTCCAGTGTCCCATCCCCCACGCCCCAGGCCCACCTTAACATCAGAAGCAGCTGTTTCATGGCGTCTGTCTCACTTCTACGTGCCCCTGGGGAAGGACTATTTTATCGTCGCAGGAAGCAGGCACTGTCCAGTCACACACAGAGAGAAGGGACGGCTGCCCATCTGTCCTGCATGGAAAAGGAGCCACGTGCTCACAGAACCTGCTTCAGGCACATGGCAGGTGTCCACCCTGTGGTCAGTTTCCCTGTAGTCAGTGTCACCTTCTCCTCGTGTCCCGGGTTCAGTGTCGCAGAAGTGACCAGGTCAGGGTCACTGAGTCATGTCAGGGCCTCACATCCGCACAGTAGTTAGTAAAGGGTGATATCTACCCTGTGGTCAGTGTGGCCTGACCTGCACCCTGTGGTCAGTGTCACGTCTTGTTCTCGTCCTGGGTCAAGAGTCTCAGAGTGACTGTCAGAGCGTCATGTGCACCCAGTGGTCAGTGAGAAGTAATGTCCACCTGTGGTCAGTAAGGAGTGATGTCCACCATGTGGTCAGTGTCCTCCTGGCCTAGGTCAAGGATCACGGGAGTGACCACTTCAGAGTCACCGAGTTGTGTCAAGGCCTCACATCCACCCAGTGGTCAGAGTGGCCCTGGGGCCAATGTCACCCTTTCCCTGTGGCTCTGGATGGGGCTTGCCCGTGGCTGACTGTCTGTGCTCAGCAACTTGGTGATCACCTCACTCAAGAGACAAGCACCANGCTGGGTGCTCCAAGCGGCTCCTGCAGAAGGAGACCCCAGCACCTCTTCTTCCAGCCTAACACACAGTGGAAAGCAGTTGCTGAAGCTGCCCCTCAGGGCTCCCCAGGACAGAGCAGGGCGACCGCGCCCGCCCACTGGGGCACTTCTGGGGTTTGGCCAGGACACAGCAGGGACGGACGGACGAGGGGTGGAGGGAGTTGCCTGCCAGGGGCGGCCCGGGCGGAGCTCAGCAGCTGAAGCCAGCGCGTGTCCTGCCTGAGCTGGAGCAGAGGAAGCAGAGCTGAGACGGAGCAGCCGAGCCGGCGAGCCCCTGAGGCCGCAGGTGACGTGTGACAGTGGACCCGCTTCTGGGTGGTCCACTTCCCGGGTGTCTGCAATACCAGGAAGGTTTTGTAAAACAAATGCCATTGAGGGAAGGTTTTGCAAAGTGAATCTTATTAGAAGGAAAGCGTTTGTAGAATAAATCCTGTTAAAAAGAGAGTTGTTGAAAACTGCGTCCAACTGAAAGAAAGAACGTGAGTGGAGTCCTGTCGCGGGGCAGGGAAGGTGTAGTTAGAGGCAGGGGCCACCTGGGAGCCAGACCCCCCAGGGGTGCAGCCCCCACCCCATGCTCCACGTCTGGGCAGGTCGTCGCTCGGCTTCTCAGAGGCTCCGTGTCCCCGTGTGCTGTGTGGAACGACGGCAGGGAGGACCAAGTTAACACGGGCGTGCTGAGAACAGGGACAGCGCGTCTGCTCGAAGAGCCCCCTGGACATCCCGCGGGTGTCGTCTTTCCAGTGACCGCGCCCGGTGTTGTCTGAGTCTCACGGTGGCCAGGCTCCAGCGGCACACGCGGGTTTCCTCACAGTGCGTGGGACACGCCATCACACACCGGGAGCATCGGGGTCTGCCCCGTCCAGCGGCCCCAGCCCTGGGGTCTGGGAAGCAGGGGGAAGGGACACCAGGCTGCACTCAGCGGCTCGCCTTCTCCTCAGGCCATGGCGTCCCCAGGATCGAGGCATCGTGTCAGGCAGCGGCCCAGGATGGGGGGTGCCCCGTGTGGGAAGAGGGGACAGGGCAGCTGCTGTTTGTGGACATCACCGCCGGGCTCGGGCTGGTGCAGGCCACTCACGGGGGAGGTGCAGACTGTGGGCCTGAGTGAGTAGAGCCTGGGGGTCCCCGCAGGGAGGGGACTCGACCCCCCCTTCCTGATCGTCAGCGTGGGGACCGTGTGTGAAGGCACGTCTGGTCCCCACACGCCTGAGGCCCTGGGTCGGGTGTGCCCTCCCATGTGGGTCACGGAGCTTCCCCTGCCTTTGTCAGAAGAGAAAGCGGCCCACGAGTAGCCGCTGCAGCTGGTCACCGTGGTGGCTGCAGGCAGCGCCGGCCACCTCGGTAACGTCCTGGAGGAACGGTGGTGGCTGTTGTGGGGACGGGATGCACAGGACGGCTGGCTCGGGACGGGTCCCCTCTCATTTGGGGAGCAGCTGACCCCCACCCGGGAAGAAGAGAAACACTTCCTCACCGGCCACGGCAGGGTGGGGGTGGCACTGGCCAGTGGAGAGGTAGCCACGGGGGCCCCACCTGTCCCTCTGTGATTCTCCAGGACACTGCGTCAGCTGCGTGGCTCTGAGCCAGATCGGGGCCTACGTGGTAGCGGCCGGCACCCACCTCGGCTTCCTGGAGTGGGAGACACAGCAGGTGCAGTGGGTGGCCTGGCTGGACAGGGACAAGCCCCACAACAGGTTCACCGACGGCAAGGTGGGCCCTGCGGGGAGGTTTGTGGCAGGAGGGCTTCTGGAAGGTCAGGTGTGGCCTCAGCCCACTGCGACGTGGGTCAGCTGGAGGCCTGTGGCCACCTGGACAGTCCCACGCTCAGGGCAGGTGCCAGGGACCAAGCAGGCAGCTTTGGGCAGCTGTCCCCCTTCATGGCAGGAGACCACTCGGACGTCCAGTGCATGCCGTGTGCTGCTGGGCGCCTCCAGACGAGACTTGTCGTTCCATTGCGTTCTGTCCAATTCCAATCCCCATCTTTTCACCCCATTATGCCTCCTGGGCTCCTGGCTATCCGCCCAGATGTGGCTTCAGCCACCCCTGGAAATGTTAATCTCATCAGCATGTGGCATGGCAAAGGTCACCTTCCCTGAGGTGTCCATGTTCGTGAGAATGCCCCGTGTGCCCTGGGTGTCCTGGGGTGGGATTCAGAGCCCCATGAGCACGGTCTGTGTCCTGAGGTGTCCACATTCGTGAGAATGCCCCATGTGCCCTGGGTGTCCTGGGGTGGGATTCAGAGCCCCATGAGCACGGTCTGTGTCCCGGGGTGGCCTGCAGTGCTCGAGACTCACAGGAGGGCCCTCATCCCGGAGGTGGAGGGGGCCGGGGAGGTCTCACACCTGGGGATGTGAGCGTGTGGGCACAGTTGAGCCGCCTGCAGACAATTTGCTGTAGAAACCCTGGCTCTTTCCGGAGAAGACTGGGAGGAAACCTGCAGGTGGAGATGCCGGGCTGGGGCTGGGGCTGGGGGCACGGCCGAGCCTGCAGAGCACCAGCGGTGCCCGAACCGGCCAGGGGTGTGGTTCTCCCACCAGGTGGAGGGTGTGGGAAGTGTGCCCTGCGCACCAGTGTGCGCCAGGTTCCCCAAGACCACCCAGGTCTGGACACTCCCAGGCAGCTCACGGAGTCAGCATATTGTGGTGTGCTCGTGGCTAACATGGGTCTCAGGGCTCCTGAGTGCCGGGTTCCCCAAGACCACCCAGGTCTGGACACTCCCAGGCAGCTCACGGAGTCAGCATATTGGGGTGTGCTTGTGGCTAACATGGGTCTCAGGGCTCCTGAGGACACGCAGCCGGGTCTTGGGGAGGACAGCAGGGTCAGGAGGAGCCACACGCCACTGCCCTGTGCTCCCTGCCTCCCGCGAGGTCTGCAGAACACCCTCTTCCCAGCAATGAAGAGGCAGCCACACGCGTGTGATGCTTCCTCCTGGGGAGCCCGTCAGTGACTTGGTGCCCAGGGTGTGTGTCGGGGGCTGGTCACATGGGCACCATCCGCCCTGTATCTCCCAAACTTCAGGTGCCCAGAGGAAAGCCCGGGTGCAGCATAAACCCATGTTTGGCACGGTGTGGGCGCAGGGCCTCTTACTGGTGAGGGAGACTTCATAACAGTGTAGGAAGAGGCTCGGCAGCTGTAGGAGTGTCCCGGGCTGCCGTGACAAGTGCTTATACACTGGGAGACTTAAAACAACAGGAATGCATCCCCTGCCAGGTGTGGAGGCAGAAGTGTGAGATCCGGATGTGGCAGGGCCGTGCTCCCTCCAGAGGCTCCAGGCGAGGATCCTTCCTGCCTCTTGGAGCTCCTGGTGGCTCCAGGTGTCCTTGGGCTTGTGGCCGCATCACTCCAGTCTCTGCCTCCGTCCTCACTTGGCTTTTCTTCTGTGTCTGTGTCTCTTCTTCTGTCTCTTATGAGGACACTTGTCAGTGGATTTAGGGTCACCCTCCTCCAGGAGGACCTTGTCTTAATTACATCAGCAAAGGCCCCATTTCCAAATTAGCTCCATTCCCCGGTTCTGGGGGTTCGGAGGTGGATTTGTTTTTCAGGTACCCCATTGTGCCACTGTAACGGTCTGGTTTCCTGACATTGGCCAAGGGTCCTTCCTGACCCCCTTCCTGAGGAGAGCAGTCCCAGGCGCACGATGTCCACCCTGCACAGAGCATCTTTCATTTCCTGGGGAGTGGCTGTAGTTTGGGGGTGGACAGGGCAGGGGTCAGGGTTCTACTGGAGCCCTGGGGCCACTCACTGACCTCCTGTCTTTCAGGCACCATGCCGGAGCCGTCCGCCCCAGGAGTGTGGGAGCGAGGGCAGTGCTCCGTGTACACGCTCTGTGCTGACCACTCGCT
>NW_007742026.1:18584-21274 GCF_000696425.1 Galeopterus variegatus
GGACGGCTGCCCATCTGTCCTGCATGGAAAAGGAGCCACGTGCTCACAGAACCTGCTTCAGACAGATGGCAGGCGTCCACCCTGTGGTCAGTTTCCCTGTAGTCAGTGTCACCTTCTCTTCATGTCCCGGGTTCAGTGTCGCAGAAGTGACCAGGTCAGGGTCACTGAGTCATGTCAGGGCCTCACATCCGCCCAGTAGTTAATAAAGGGTGATATCTACCCTGTGGTCAGTGTGGCCTGACCTGCACCCTGTGGTCAGTGTCACGTCTTGTTCTCATCCTGGGTCAAGAGTCTCAGGAGTGACTGTCAGAGCCTCATGTGCACCCAGTGGTCAGTGAGAAGTAACGTCCATCTGTGGTCAGGAAGGAGTGATGTCCACCATGTGGTCAGTGTCCCTGTGGTCAGTGTTACCCTCTCCTCCTGGCCCTATGTCAAGGATCACGGGAGTGACCACTTCAGAGTCACCGAGTTGTGTCAAGGCCTCACATCCACCCAGTGGTCAGAGTGGCCCTGGGGCCAATGTCACCCTTTCCCTGTGGCTCTGGATGGGGGTTGCCCGTGGCTGACTGTCTGTGCTCAGGAACTTGGTGATCGCCTCACTCAAGAGACAAGCACCAGCCCTCGAGGCTCCTGGTCTCTCACACCCAGAGACGTGGTTTCCAGGCAAGGGCCTAGAGCACCTTTCCCACGAGAAACAGCCTGAGCTGGGCTGAGAGGCTGAGCGGCTTGGAGGGGGTGGACGATAGAGGTTCCTCTGACGTTTCCCTGTCCGGGGAGCCGGGTGGTGCTGGAGCCGAGGAAGCAACACGGAGCAGGAGCCAGCAGGTGTGGGAAGAGGAGGGGGCCGTCACCTGCTGGGAGCACAGGACAACCACGGTCAATGTCAGCAGAGCACAGGGGGTACGCCGAGTCCAGGTGGTCACGCCCACGCTGGGCACATACGAAGGTGGTTCAGATAAAACTGAAAAGAGGAAATGTGGAAAATGGTGCCAGGCGCTGAGAGAAACTAGTGTGCAGCAGGGCCAGAGAGAAGGACGCAGGGCAGGACGTGCAGCAGGTGACAGGCAGGAGTGCAGGATGCAGCAGGGCAGGTCCAGGGTCAGAGGCGGGACGTGCAGCAGGAGAAAGTGGGGTCCTCTTGTGGACTGTGAGCCCTAAGTGGGCCTTCAGGAGTTTGGGGGTAGGCAGGAGGCTCAGCCCAGCAGCAGGAGCCGTGGGGATGGGGAAGGTCCTGGGTCTCAAGAGTCGCTGAGGAAGAGCAGGAGGGTGGGGCCCGGGAGAGGCCAGGGTGGCCCCGAATGTCACCGAGTGTCAGACACACAGCACCTGCCCAGCTCATGTGAGGGGTGCCGGCTCTGGGCAGCTGTCAGAAGGCACCGCAGACCACGGGGCTTGGACGGGGGTGTTTATGGAGACTTGGAGACCAAGGTGGGGCAGGGCTGCTTCCTTCTGGGGCTCTAAGGGGAATCTGTCCAGGTGTCTCCCGGCTCCTGGGGCTGCCGGCAGTCCTTGTGTTCCTGGGCTTGTGGCCACATCGCCCCAGTCCCTCGGCCTTCACTTGGCTGCAACCCTGTGTGTGTCCACGTCCCGACCTCCTCTTGTCACGAGGACAGCTGTCCTATCAGATGAGGCCCACGCGAGCAAGCTCGTTTCATCTCACTCACCTCTATAAAGACCCTGCTTCCAAGTAACGTCCCGTTCTGAGGTCTGGGGTCAGGACTCCGCCTGTCTTTGGGGAGGTCACTCTGGGGGTAGCTGTGACCAGCGCTGGGAGGTTTGACACGGCATGGTGGGGGAGGGGGAGTCCTTGACATAGAAATCGAGGAGGGCCTCGTGGAGGCGGCAAATGTTTGAAGCCGATGTCCATAGCCCGGCTTCGGAGGAGAAGCGCTCTGGGTCAGCATTATTTGGGGGCTAGTTTACCAGCCTACAGCTCATGACTATAAGGGAGTCAGTAAGCATCAGGGTCCAGCCATGTCCAGGGCCCCAACAACCTGGTGGTGTCTCGTCCAGGCCTCGTCCCCGTCCTGGTGTTGGGGTGGCCTCACCCAGGGGTCTGCCTGCTGCAGGCACTCACGGAGCTGGAAGCGGTCCCCAGCCCTTTCCCCGACTCTCATTGCAGCGAACCTGAGGCTCCTGTACCAGCTGCCACAGGGGCAGGGCATGCCCGATGGGATGTGCGTGGACGCTGCAGGGAAGCTCTGGGTGGCCTGCATCGACGGGGGCAGAGTGATCCGCCTGGACCCCGAGACAGGAGTATGGGCCGCCCCGAGCTGTGGCCGCATACAGGTGTCCACTGTGTGCACGGAGTTCCGCTCCAGGAGCCAGGACAAGGCGGTAGCCACGTTTTGTGGACACACTTGTCCAGCTACAGAGGCATCTTCCTTTCCTAGATGGCAGGATTCTCCAGCTCCCTGTTTCATCATTCAGCAAGTGTAGGCGTCCTGGGACTGCCACAGAAAGGACCACACACTGGGAGGCTTAAAACAACGGGAATGTATTGTCTCCCAGTTCTGGAGGCCGAAGTGTGAGATCCAGGTGTGGCAGGGCCGAGCTCCCTCCAGAGGCTCCAGGCGAGGATCCTTCCTGCCTCTTGCAGCTCCTGGTGGCTCCAGGTGTCCCTGGCCTTGTGGCCGCATCACTCCAGTCTCAGCCTCCATCTTTACATGGCTTCTCCTCTGTGTCTGTCT
>NW_007742026.1:21624-23126 GCF_000696425.1 Galeopterus variegatus
GTGGCCGCATCACTCCAGTCTCAGCCTCCATCTTTACATGGCTTCTCCTCTGTGTCTGTCTTCTCTTCTGTCTCCTATGAAGACACCTATCGTTGGATTTTGGGCCACCCTAATACAGAATGGTCTTACCTTAAATAATTACATCTGCAGAGACCCTATTTCCAAATAAGGTCCCATTCGGAGGTCTCCGTTGATATGAACATAGGGGACACTACTGAGCTCACTACAGCAGGTGAGGCAAGGCCGGCTGGCAGGTGTGGATTCAGATGCTGGTGATGGTGTGGAGACGCTGGTATGGACCAGGGGGCCAGGCTGGGCAGTCCGGAGGCCTTGGGCCCTAGAGCAGGAAGGCGGTCACAGTCCTGAGGGTCAGACCTCGCCCTGCTCGCAGGGTCACTCACAGGGTCATAGCTCTGCGTGGTGGACATGCCTGTGTCCAGAGTCACATCCTGCTGCTTCGGGGGACCGACTATGCGGACCTCTACGTGACCTCCGCAGCGCATGGCCTGAGCCCGGAGCAGCTGTCGCAGGAGCCCCAGGCCGGACACGTCTTCAACGTTTGATGAGGTCGTTTATACTCAGAGTCCCCAAGGTGGCTTTTGTGCCGCTTCTGCACAGGACAGGGGTGAGAGGTTGTCTTTCAACTCTGGGAAGTTCGGGTAGGGTGGGTGACATCCACAGACGGGCAGGGATTGTTTCTCAATCCACCCAGAAAACAAACATTTCCAACGCTTTACCCACCTCAGCGTCACATGAAAACTGTGTCTTTAATGTGCGGGTTCAGAAGTAGCTAGAAATGCTGTGACCTCGCCCTGCTAGTGACATGGTGCTTTGACAGCACCTGGACTGACCACAACATCTGCTCTGTCGACAGGTCACAGGTCTGGGGGTGAGAGGGGTCGCACCTCGACCCTACCCTGGCTGAGCGAGAGCTGCTTCCCGGGGCAGCCAGAGCCGCCGGACTCCGTGTCGAGGGACTGCGCCAAGGTCAGCCATCCGTGCACGACACAGCTGGTCCATGGTACGATAATAAAGGTGGCAGATCCTCACAGTCTTCCTGTCCTGTTTCAGGGATCGCACTCAGGGCAGGCGTGGGGTCTCTGTCCGCCTCNGGGGTGGAATTCAAAGGTCCCGAGCGGGTTCCGCGTCCTCCTCCTGCCTCGGCCACAGCCGCCTTCAGGCCCTGCCGTCCTTGCTGGGGCAGACGGGAAACCAGGAGAGCGCTCCGTACGGGGCGTCAAATGCCCACTTTTATGAGAACCTCAGGTGCACCACCTGCCTCGCGGCCGGAGACCCACAAGTCACCCACCTGGCCTAATGGGGCAGAGCCACAGGTGGGTCTGCAGGTGCCTGGAGCCCAGCACGGCTTCACCACGAAACGCCCTCTAGTTCCCACCACCGACGCCTCGGCAAGGGCCACAGGGGTGGGCTTGTGTCTGACTCCTGCACGATGCCTGCCCAGCCCAGCAGCCCGAGGCGTCCAGTACAGCAAAGAAACAAAA
>NW_007742027.1:0-4664 GCF_000696425.1 Galeopterus variegatus
CCTTTGGGGTATAATGGGGGTTTCTTTCTCCTCCCTGTTTCCTCCTCCCACAACACCCCCCCCCCAGCAGGAAGTAGTTCAGAGACCTCAATGACCTTATCCCCAATAGAGGAAAAGGGAGGAATGAAAGGCTCCATAGAAGACCCCAAAGGAGGCACTCCCTAAAACATGGTGCTTTTCTCTTCTGGGTCCTAACGATCTTGCCGGTGCCAAGGTGCAGACTATCAGAAATCATTACCCGCCCCCAGCCAATCAACTACCGCCCCGTGTACTAACCACCCTCTCCTGGAACCCAGCTCTATATAAATGTATGCTTCTCCCCCGAATAAAGCGGTACTTCTCTGGTGAACTGTCAGCTCGGGTCCAGTCGTCCTTTCAAACATAAACGGACTAATACAGGACATTGGTACCAGAGGTGGGGTGTTGTTTATAACAGATACTTGAAAATGTGGAAGTGGCTTTGGTACTGGGTGTTAGGCAAAGGTTGGAGTAGTTTGGAGGACTCAGAAGAACACAAAAAGACCAGGGAACGTTTGGAATGTCTTAGAGATGGTTGCATGGTAGTAAGCAGAATGCTGATAGAAATATGGACTGTGAAGACAATTCTAAGGAGATCTCAGATAGAAATAAGGAGTTTACTGGAAGTGAGGGCAAACATCACCCTTGCTGTGAACTGGCAAAGAGCTTGGCTCCATCGTGTCCATGCCCTAGGACTTTGTGGAAGGTGGGACTTAAGAGTTGTGAACCAGAATGTTTGGTGGAAGAAATTTCCAAATGGCAAAGCATTAAGGAAGCTGCGTGGCTATTTGCAACAGTCTACACTAAGTTATGGTGGCAAAGGCATGACATAAAGCCAGAATATAAAAGGAAAGCAGAGCATAAAAGATTTGGAAAATTTGCAGCCTGGCCATGTGGTAGAGAAGCAGAGAGCATTCTCAGAAGAAAAATCCAATGGTGCTAAGAAGATTAGTACAAAGGAAAGGGATTATCAAGAGAAGGGATTAGTACAAAGGAAAGAGATTATCTCAGCTATTGTAAACAGAGCTGCGATGAACATGGGAGTGCAGGTATCCCTTCGACGATATGATTTCCATTCCTCTGGGTATTTACCCAGAAGTGGGATTGCTGGATCGTATGGAAGACCTATCCATAGTTGTCTGAGAAACCTCCATACTATTTTCTATAGTGGTTGTACTAATTTACAGTCCTACCAACAGTGTAGAAGTGTTCCTTTCTCTCCACATCCTTGCCAGGATTTGTTATTCACCATCTTTTGGATTATATCCAGTCTAACTGGGGTGAGGTGGTATTTCAAGGTGGGTTTATTTTGCATTTCCCTGATGACTAGTGATGTTGATCATTTTCTCATATATCTGTTGGCCACTTGTATGTCTTCCTTTGAAACATGTCCATTCAGCTCCTTTGCCCATTTTTTAATTGGGTTACTTGTTTTTGTTTTTGTTTTTTTTACTGTATAATTGTTTGAGTTCCTTGTATATTATGGATATTAATCCTTTGTCAGATGCATAGTTAGTAAAAATTTTCTCCCACTCTGTAGATTGTCAATTCACTCTGTTGATTGTTTCCTCTGCTGTGCAGAAGCTTTTTAATTTGATATAATCCCCTTTGTTTATTTTTTCTTTTTCTTCTTTTGCCTTTGGGCTCATGTTCATAAACTCTGCTCCCAGACCTAGTTGGTGAAGTGTTTCACCTATATTTTCCTTTAGTAATTTCACAGTTTCAGGTCTTATACTTAAGTCTTTAATCCATTTTGAGTTGATTTTAGTGTATGGTGAGAGATGCATATCTAGTTTCATTCTTCTGCATATGGATATACAGTTTTCCCAGCACCCCTTGTTGAAGAGACAGTCTTTTCCCCAATGTAGATTTTTGTTGCCTTTGTCCAATATCAGATGGATGTAAGCCTGAGGGGTGATTTCTGTGTTCTCAATTCTACTCCATTGGTCTGAATGTCTATTTTTATAAAAAGTACCATGCTGTTTTAGTTACAATAGCTTGGTAGTATAATTTGAAGTCAGGTAGTGTTAAGCCTCCAGCTTTATTGTTTTTGCTCGGGGTTGCTTTGGCTATTCAGGGTCTTTTGTTGTTCCATATGAAAGGCAAGATTGCTTTTTCCATTTCTGTGAAGAATGTCATTGGTATTTTGATGGGACTTGCATTGAATCTGTAGATTGCTTTGGGTAGTATAGACATTTTCACAATGTTAATTCTTCCAATCCAAGAGCATGGAACACCTTTCCATCTTTTTGTGTCTTCTTCAGTTTCTTTCAGAAGTGGTTTGTAAATCTCATTGTAGAGGTCTTCCACCTCCTTAGCTAAATTGATCCCTAGGTATCATATTTTTGTGTGTGTATGACAATTGTAAATGGGCTTTCTTTATTTCTCTTTCTGTTAGTTCATTATTTGAGTATATAAATGCAACTGAATTGGGGGCATTTATTTTGTATCCTGCAATATTACTGAAGTTATTAACCAGCTCTAGAAGTTTTTTGATAGAGTCTTTAGGTTCTCCTATATATAGTATCATATCATGTGCAAATAGAGAAAGTTTGACTTCATCTTTTCCAATCTGGATTCCCTTTATTTCTTTCTCTTGCCTGATTGCTCTGTGTAGTACCTCCAGTACAATGTTAAATAGAAGTGGAGAGAGTGGGCATCCTTGTCTTGTTCCTGTTTGTAAGGGAAAGGCCCTTATTTTTTCCCCATTCAGAATGATATTGGTGTTGAGCTTGTCATAAATGGCTTTTATTGTGTTGAGATAGTTTCCTTCTATACCTAATTTGTTGAGAGTCTTTATCATGAAGGGATATTGAATTTTGTCAAATGCTTTTTCAGCATCTATTGAGATAATCATATGATCTTTGTCCCTGAGCTTGTTGATGTGGTGTATCACATTTATTGACTTTCATATGTTGAACCATCCTTGCATCCCTGGGAGGAATCCCATTTGATCATAGTGTATAATTTTTTGTAATGTGTTGCTGTGTTCTGATTGCTAATATTTTGTTGAGGATTTTTGCATCTAAGTTCATCAAGGAAATTGGCCTGTAATTTTCTTTTTTTTATTGTCTTTATCTTATGTTGGTATCAGAGTTATGTTGGCCTCATGGAATGAGTTTGGAAGAGCAGCTTCTGTTTCAATTGTTTGGAATAGTTTGAGGAGAATGGTTATTAACTCCTCTTTAAGAGTTTGATAGAATTCAGCTGTAAAGCCATCCCGACCCAGAGGTTTTTTTGTTGGAAAATTGCTAATTACCACTTAAATCTCATTGCTTGTTATTGGTCTGTTTAGGTTTTCTGTCTCTTCTTGGTTCAGTCTTGGTAGTTTGTATGTATCTAGAAACTTACCCATATCTTCCAGATTTTCATATTTGTTGTCATACAGTTGTTTATAACAGTCTCTAATGATTCGTTGTATTTCTGTGATATTTGTTGTTATGTCTCCCTTTTCATTTCTGATTTTTGTTATTTGGATCTTCTCTTCTTTTTTTTTTTTTTTTTTTTTTTTTTTTTTTGGTTAACCTACCGAATGGTTTGTCTATTTATTTATCTTCTCAAAAAAACAGCTTTTTGGGTTTTTTGATCTTTTCTATTGTGTTTTGAGTCTCTATTTCATTTAGTTCTGCTCTGATCTTAATTCTTTCTGTCTATTACCTTTAGGTTTGTATTGTTGCTGTTTTTCAAGTTCTTTGAGGCATAGTGTTAGGTCAATTTTTTGGAGTCCTTCTATTCTTTTGATGTAAGCTTTTATTGCAATAATCTTCCCCCCTAGTACTGCTTTTCCAGTATCCCACAAGTTTTCTATGATGTATCTGTATTTTCATTAGTTTCAAGACATTTTTTGATTTCCTGTTTAATTTCTTCTTGGACCCATAGGTCATTCAGGAGCCTATTATTTAATTTCCATGTATTTGTATAGTTTCCAGAGTTTTACTTATTATTAATTTTCAATTTTAGTCCATTGCAGTCTAAAAAGATAATTGGAATGATTACAATTTTCAAAAATTTGCTGATGGCCGGCCCCGTGGCGTGCTCAGGAGAGTGCGGTGCTGGGAGCGCAGCAACGCTCCTGCTGCGGGTTCGGATCCTATATAGGAATGGCTGGTGCACTCACTGGCTGAGCGCAGTGCAGACGGCACCACACCAAGGGTTGCGATCCCCTTACCAGTCATGAAAAAGACAAAAAAATAAAAATTTGCTGACACTATATTTGTGACCTAATATGTTGGGTCTGCCGCCAGCAACCAATCTGTACAGCCCTAGCCTCGTTCCTTTCAGTGGGTGAGCGAACAAAATTTGCTGATGGCCGGCCCCGTGGCGTGCTCAGGAGAGTGCGGTGCTGGGAGCGCAGCAATGCTCCTGCTGCGGGTTCGGATCCTATATAGGAATGGCTGGTGCACTCACTGGCTGAGCGCAGTGCGGACGGCACCACACCAAGGGTTGCGATCCCCTTACCAGTCATGAAAAAGACAAAAAAATAAAAATTTGCTGAGACTATATTTGTGACCTAATATGTCGGGTCTGCCGCCAGCAACCAATCCGTACAGCCCTAGCCTCGTTCCTTTCAGTGGGTGAGCGAACAGCCTGGGATTCCTCTTTCCCTCCAGTCCCCTTTTGAAGGAGACAGGGGAAGAGAGCCGTGA
>NW_007742027.1:8287-9327 GCF_000696425.1 Galeopterus variegatus
GGAATTGGGCCCGTCCTCTGCAACAGCCTTTTTCAGCTCTTTAAGATCATAAGCTTCCCAAGGGTACCAACCACCCGGCCTATTTCCACCAGGAGCAACGTTAACCAGATAGGCCTGAGGGACTGCTTCCCCCCACGGGCTGTGGATGGCTGGATGTTCCCAGCGAACCATGACAGGAAAAGCCTGTGGCTCTGCTGAGGATGATTTAAAAGGTGGAGTAGCCTCCTGTACTTCTTCAGGTGCCGCTTTCTCTCCTTTGGCTAAACTTTGGTCGGGTGAATATGCCGGGAGAGGAGGGTACAGAGTAGGGGCATAGGTATCACTCAATGGCTCAGGGCCTTGCATTGGCAGCTTTGTTTCCTTTTCTTTTCCCTCATCGAACTGCGCCCAATCTCTTTTTGCCCCTCCCTGATGCTCGGGACAGAAGCAAAGTTTTAGGGCAGAGGGGGGGTCTAGCCCGTGACTAATCTCGTTCTTTCTGGCCAAGGTCTGCACCTGGTCCCAAGTCTCATACAAAAACAAGTCAGACAAAGGTGCCCAAAGGGCAACCTTCACTACATGATGCCAGGCATCGGCGGCTGTGGAGTCAGATATTTCTAAGCCTCTGCTTTTTAACATGTACTTTAGAGCCTTGCAGGCTATCTCATCACTCTTTCCATACATGCATCCCATGTTGCCCCGTGAGGAAGGGACAAAGGGAGCACAGGGCAGAGAAGTGCAGGGACTTCCCCCTGTTATGGTACTCACCCCGAGATGCAGGCGGATTACTTCATGGTGACTACTGCGGTTGCGGGGGCCACACTGCTGGTTGATCACCCTTCGTCGACCTTCTTTCAGGACCGAGCAGCCAGGGGCCTCACTCGCTCATTTTTCTTTCATCCACGAGTTTTTAAAAAACTCCTCACATGGGGCACCACTCTGTCGGGTCCACCGCCAGCAGCCAACCCATACAGCGCTAGCCTCGTTCCTTTCAGTGGGTGAGCGAACAGCCTGGGATTCCTCTTTCCCTCTGGTCCCCTTTTGAAGGAGACAGGGGAAGA
>NW_007742027.1:10327-15976 GCF_000696425.1 Galeopterus variegatus
CAAGTGCGGCCAATAAGGGCTAAGGCAAGGTTCCTGCAGACACTCCCACCCTGCTTTCTCCCGGCACTGTCTTAGGCTGCCACGTTAATCCACTTGTTATGTCACTTTAAGGTGGTGTTAGTTTTTTAAAGGACCAACACTAATATGTGGTTTATCATGGAGAATGTTCCAGGAGCTGATGAGAAGAAAGTGTATTCTTTAATTGATGGGTGAAGTGTTCTGTATATATCTGCCATGTCCAGTTGGTCTAAGGTATAGATTAAATCCTGTATCTCTTTGTTGACTTCTTGCCTGGAGGATCTGTCCCATACTGAGAGAGGGGTGTTCCGATCACCCATTATTAATGTGTTAGGTCCTATTTCTATCTTTAGGTCTAAGAGTGTTTGCTTTATATTTCTGGGGTCTCCAGTATTGGGTGCATATATATTTATAATTGGTATGTCTTCTAGCTGGATAGATACTTTTATCATTATATAGTGGCCATCTTTGTCTCTTTTTATGTTTTTTGGTTTAAAGTCTATTTTGTCTAATATAAGAATAGCTACTCCTGCTCACTTTTGGTTTCCATTTGCGTGGTATATCTTTTTCCATCCCTTCACTTTTAGTCTGTTTGTGTCTCTACAGGTGAGATGGGTCTCTTGAAGACCACATATACTTGGGTCTAGCTTTTTAATCCAATCAGTCAGTCTGTGTTTTTGAATGGGAGTTTAGTCCATTCACATTTAGGGTAGTTATTGACTAGTGTTGCTTAATTCCTGTCATTTAATTGCTTCTTATTTAGGTGGTTTAAGTATCTTTTGATCATTATTCCCCCTTTTATTTCTCTTCCTCAATATTAGTTGGAAATTTAAGGTAGGATGATTTAGCTTCTTTCTCTTTCTTGCTGGGACTTTTGTTTTAACAGTGGGTTTTGCTCTATCTTGTGTATTTATGACAGTGGTCACCATTATTCAGATTTCAGATGAATGACTCTCTTGAGAATTTCTTGCAGGGCTGGTTGTGTGGTGGTGAACTCCCACAACTTTTGTTTGTTTGGGAAATACACTATTTCTCCCTCATTTTTGAAGGAGAGACTTGCTGGGCAAAGAATTCTTGGCCGGCAGTTTTTTTTCTTTTAGAATTTTGAATATATCATTCCACTTTCTTCTGGCCTGTAGGGTTTCAGTTGAGAAGTCTGGTGTTAGTCTGATGGCGGTTCCCCTACAAGTGACTGGACACTTTTCTCTTGCTGGTTTTAGAATTCTCTCTTTGTCTTTGAGCTTTGCAAATTTAACTATAATGTGTCTTGGAGAGGACCTATTTGGATTGAATCTGTTTGGGGACCTTTGAGCTTCCTGGATATGAAGGTCTGTATCTTGCCCTACACCTGGAAAGTTTTCTGTTACTATTTACTTGAATAGATTTTCAATACTTTTTCCTTTCTCCTCTCCTTCTGGAATACCCACAATTCAATGTTAGAGCGCTTGAGGCTGTCTGCTATCACTCTTAGATTTTCCTCATTACTTTTAATTCTTCTTTTCCTTTTTTGTCTGCCTGGCTTATTTCAAACAGACCATCTTCAAGGTCTGAAATTCTTTCTTCTGCTTGCTCTACCCTGTTGCTCAAGCTCTCAGTTGTGTTTTTTATTTCATTGAGTGAATCTTTCGTTTCTAGAAGTTCTGCTACACTCTTTTTTTAAGGTATTAATCTCTTTGTAGATTTCCTCCTTCATAATCTGGATTTTTTCTTGTTGTTTCATTGTGTTCACTAATTGAGTCTTCCTCTATTTCTTCAAGTTTTCTTAAGGTCATTGCTTGGAATTCTTTTTCAGACATTTCAAGATTTATCTGTTCCATGGAGTCTGACATTGGAGCATTACTGTATTCTTCTGGTGTTGTCCTTTCTTCTTGTTTATTTGTAGTTCTAGTATTTTTTGTTGATGTTTGGTCATTTGGTAAAGGGTTTGCTTCTTCTATTAAACTGAAGTTGGCTGTGGAGTGGCCCTGGCTGCTACTGTGGTGATGACTTGTCTTTGCCTGATGGTAGGTGTGGTGGGGTTATGTTAAACCACCTTGGGTCCTCTTCCAGAATCTGTGGCCATAGAATGAGCCACTGTAGCAGGCTAGGCTGTGGAGGCTGGCACTCCCCCCTGGGTCCAAGGAGTGGGGAGGGGTCGCTGGCACCACACAGGTCTGCTGTGCTCACCTTGGTGGCAGGATGGGCAGTGGGGAATGGTGCTCCCCTCCAGGTTCAAGGAGTTGGGAGGTGTCACCTGCACCATGAAGGTCTGCTGGGCTCACCTCAGCAGTGGGCTGGGCAGCACTGCCACCATTGTTTCTTGAAAGCATATAACTTGTATTGATTTCACAGATATGACTTTGAACTTTGGACTCTTGACTTGAAAGAAGTTCAGACTTTGGGGATGAAATGAGTATATTTGCATGTGAAAAGGGCATGAGTTTGGGGGGACCAGAGGCAGAATGTAGTGGACTGAATTATGTCTCCCCAATACTCCCTGAAATTTAAATTGTGTCCCCCAAGTTTTATGTATTAGAAACTTAGCTCCCATTGTGACTATTAAGAGGGTGGGAAGTCCTATTATGGTAATTAAAAGGTAGAGCCTTGAAGAGGTGATTGGATTGTAGGACCAGAAAGTAGTGAATGGATTAAAAGTGGTGGTCAAGGGCATGGTTCTAAGGCTTTAAAGGAAGAGGGGAGTCTGTCTTTCACTCTGTCTGCTCTCTCTGCTTCCACCATCTTGCAATGTGTGACCCCTGGGTCACTGTTGCCAAGACCAGATGGACTTTGGACATCCCAGCCTCAGAAACTGTAAGCAATAAATTTCATTTTCTTTATAAATCACTCAGTTTCAGATATTTTGTTATAAGCAACAATAACAGACTAATACAGATACCTTTATACATTATGGAAGTAACTTTTCATTCCCAGTGTGCTAAGAATTTTTATCATGAATAAATGCATTTTACCAGTGCTTATAATGAATTTATAGAACTGAATGCATATATTAGGAAAGGAAAAATATCTAAAATCAATAATCTGAGCTTCCATCTTAGGAAACTAAAAAAAGAAGAGCAAATTAAATCCCAAGTAAGCAGAAGAAAAGAAAAAATAAAGACTATAGTTAAAAGCAATGAAATTGAAAACAGGAAATCAAGAGAGAAAATCATTGAAACCTAAAGTTGGCTTATGGAAAAGATCAGCAAAATCTGCAAGCCTCTAGCCAAGCTGATGAAGAAAAAAAAAGGACAGAAATTATTAATATCAAAAATAAGGAAGTGGGGAAAGCAAGATGGTCAACTAGAAGGAGACAGCACACATCTCTAAGGATGAGGAATATGTCAAATGTGCACCTATACTTCAATTAGACAAACAAAAGAAGGGAGGAGGAACATCAAGAGAGTAGTACAGACATTGTTGAGTGTAGAAACTCAGGATAGTCACAAAAAGTATGGAAAAATTCTCAGCCAACCCGCCCCATCCCCGATTCTGAAGTGGCAGGGACTCTGAAGAGTTTCTGACCATGGGAAGGTGAGCAGTCCTGTGATCCAACCTGTGGGGGAGTCTGTGTTGAACCTGTGGCTGTGCACTTGATGTTGGAAACTACTGTGGGCATGGCTTCTGGGTTAGTCTGGGGAGGGACTCATGCCCCCAGCCTCCAGGTCTCAGACTGCTTTGGGGAGAATGGAATGGGGTTCAGCCCTTGGTTTCGACCTGCACCCTAGAAATAGATGGTTCAGTGGAGCTAGGGTTCCACCCTCAGAAAGGAGGGGGTCAGTGCATGCTCCCTGCAGACACAGAAGGCACCTTATTCAGGCCCAGTGCCATAGCTGGTGACCCTGCTTATGTTGGTGAGATGCAAATACAATACTTATAGCCATGAAGAGGTGGAGGAGAATCCACACACCTATCTCAGAGTGACCCCTGTAGCTAGACACCTATTGTTAGGAAATCTTGGCAGCACATGTGACTGAATTGACCTGCGGAGGGTCATACACTAAACTGTTCTCAATTCCTGGCCCCCAGTCTTCTGCAGAACTCAAGGATTTGAGATCAGTCCCAATACCCAAGACCATATAGCTCTTACCCCTGCAGAGGTCTCACTCCCCTGTGGCTGCACCAATGCTGAAAACCCTACCTTCATTGGTGAGATGCCCTTGCATTTTGTGCAACAGTAAAGATGTAGTAGAGAACTCATATGCCTCACTTGGGCACAGACACATGCCTGCAATACCAAGGAGCCTGCCCTGGGCTACTTGTCCCAGCAAGGGGGCTTCAGAGGGATCTGGCATTCCTCTTGGGGGCACCTCAGCCCAGCCACAATCACAGTGACCATGTGAGACACATCCCACTCCAGATGAGGAGATCCAGAGCATTCCAGTAATGGTCTTAGGGTTACAGGGGCCTGTCCTCAACCACATCAGCCACTACCATAGTACCCCACTTCAACAGTAGTGCTANACCACTGCATCTACCCAGATCCAAAATTAAAACACTCTACCCAACAATCAATGTAAAACACATCTACAGGTGGGAGTCTCTCTCTTCAAAACCCACTCCTGAGTATTAGAAGAAGCAACTGTTCAACATGATGCCCAGACATCAATGTAGGGATACTATAAACATGGAGGGAAAAAAAAAAACACATGAAAATATGACATACCCAAAGGAATAAAAAAATTCTCCAGTCCCAAACCCCATACAACAGAAAACTTATGAAATGACAGAAAAAGAATTTCAATCAACAATCTCAAGGAACAATCAATGAAATACAAGAAAACTCACAATGAAATGAAAAAATAGTCCAGGATTTAAGAAGAAACTATATAAAGAGATAAATACCTTTTAAAAAAAAGAACATAGCAGGAGCCATGGGAAGCCCCCACCTGACAGAAGGCAACAGCACTCCTGTGGATCTCAGCAGGAACCTGGACAGCCCCCCCATCCAAACAAAAGCAGGAACATACCTGGGGACCACAGCCCCCACCACTGCCACAAACGTACTTCCATGAGGGTAGTCTGCCACAGCCACTGACACCACAAGGGCAGCTTGCCACGAAAGCAACAGCCACAGCCACCATGCAGCTGGCCAGTCTACCATTTGACTGCATTGAACAAGGAGAGTCACTAGTGGAGCCTGTAAAAAGAGGAGAAAGTCCCTCCTCAAAGCCCATTCCACAGTAAGAGAAGAAGCAACTGCTCTACCAGATGACCAGACATCACACAAACCTACAGATCCAGGAGCATAAAGATCCCCAAACAGATGCAATTCAAAAAGGTCCTCTTGGACGCGCATTATAGTTAAACTATCAAAGCTCAATGACCAAGAGAGAATCCTAAAAGCACCAAGAAAAAATTGTTGAGTCAACTATAAGGGAGACCCTATTGGACTAACAGCAGACCTCTCAACAGTAACTCTACAGCTCAGAAGAGAATGGGATGATATATTCAAAATACAAAAAGAAAAAAACTGCCAAGAATACTATACCCAGCAAGGCTATTCTTCAGAAATGAGAGATAAACGGTATATTTTCCAGACAAACAAAACTGCAAGAGTTTGCCACCACACAACCAGCGAACAAGAAATCCTGAAGGGAGTCTACATCTGGAACCCCAAAAATGATAATCATGTCCACGAATACACAAGAAAAA
>NW_007742027.1:17002-19752 GCF_000696425.1 Galeopterus variegatus
TCAGAGCAGAACTAAATGAAATAGAAACCCAAAAAACAAGACAGGGATGCACACTCTCACCACTCCTATTTAACATAGTATTGGAAGAACTAGCCAGAGCCATCAGGCAATGGAAAGAAATAAAGGGCGTCCAGATTGGAAAAGAGGAGGTCAAACCGTCCCTGTTTGCAGATGACATGATCCTATATGGATAAAAGCCAAAAGTTTCTACAGAAAAAACTCTTAGACCTGATAAATGATTTCAGAAAAGTTAGGATACAAGATTATCATGCCAAAATCAGTAGCGTTTTTATACTCCAACAATTTTGGTCACTATAGTTTTGTTCATTGCTGGAGTATAAAGATGTCTGTTTTTATGCCACTAAAAACAGACACACGGACCAATGGAACAGAAGAGAGAACCCAGAAACCAACCCACATAATGACAGCCAACTGATCTTCAACAAAAACAACAAGAACATGCACTGGGGAAAAGACTGCCTCTTAGATAAGTGATGCTGGGAAAACCGAACATCCATATGTAGAAGAATGAAACTAGACCCATACCTCTTGCCATATATCAAAATAAACCCAAAATGGATTAAAGACTTTTATATACATCCTGAAACTATAAAACTACTAAAAAAAAAAAAAAGCATAGGGGAAACACTTCAAGAAGTAGGACTGGGCAAAGACTTCATGAGTATGACCCCAAAAGTGCAGGCAGCAAAAAGAAAAATAAACAAATGGGATTGTACCAAACTAAAAAGCTTCCATACAGCAAAAGAAACAATTAACAGAGTAAAAAGACAACCTACAGAGTGGGAGAAAATATTTGCAAACTGTGCATCTAACAAAGAATTAATACCCACAATATACAAGAAAATTAAACAACTGAACAGCAAAAAAACCCAAATAACTTAATTAAAAATGGGCAAAGGAGCTGAATAGACATTTCTCAAAGGAAGGCATACGAATGGCCAACAGCCTCATGAAGAAATGCTCAACATCACTTAACATCAGGGAAATACAAATCCAAACCAAGTTGAGATATCATCTCACCCCAGTTAGATTGGCTATTATCAAAAAGAGAATAAACAATGCTGGTGAGGATGTGAAGAAAGGGAAACCCTCCTACACTGTTAGTGGGGCTGTCAATCGGTGCAGTGGGGCTGCAAATTGGGCTGGGGTTAGTGGGGCTGGAAATTGGGCTGCAAAAATGGTATGGAGTTTCCTCAAACACCTGCAGATAAAAGTGCCATCTGATCCAGCAATCCCACTGCTGGGTATATACCCAAAGGAATGGAAATCATCATGTTGAAGGGATACCTGCACTCCCGTGCTTACTGCAGCTCTATTTACAATAGCCAAGCGCTGGGACCAACGTAAATGTCCATCACCAGATGACTGGATAAGGAAAATAACGAAAATGTGGTATTTATACAATGAAATACCACTCTGCCATAAAAAAGAATGAAATACTACCATTTGGATCCTGTAAACTTGCTAATTTCAGTTAGCAATTTTCAGAATAAAACTATTGATTATTTTAGACTTTTAGCATACACAATTGTGTCATTTGCATATAATGACAGTTTTATCTCTTTCTCGACTCTCTGTATTGGCTATGACCTCTGGTTTAATATTGAGAATAAATCATAATAGTGAACGTACTTTTCTTACTACCGGTATTCAGGGAAACAATCTCAAAATTTCATCATTAAACAAAATATTTTCTCTGTATCTTCTTTATCAGATTATGGAACTTTCCTTCTATTAGTTTAGTAAAATGTTTCTTTCTTTTTTTTTTTTAATTGCAAACGTTTTGAATTTCTACCTATTGCTTTCTCTGCATATCTTTATATGATTTTTCTTTTAAAAAAAAAAACATGGAGAATTACATTGATTGATTTTAAATGTTAAACTAACTTGTATTTCTGGAATATACCCACATTGGGCATGATATCCATCTTATGTACTGCTGTATTTGGTTTGCTAAAATTTTGCTCAGGATTTTTTTATCTATACTTATGAATGAGTGAGTGAGAGATATGCTTATAATTTTCCATGGGTACTATGTTTGTCACGTTTTGATATCAAGGTTATGTTTGTTTTGATATCAAGGTTATTTTGAGTTTATAGAACAGGATGGGAAATATTCTCTTTTTCTCAGAAAATAAATTGTGTAAAATGGATTTTTTTTTTAAATAGTTGGAATAATTCGCCAGTGAAGTCATCTAGGCTTGTAGCTTTGTTGTTGCTGTTGTTGTTGAAAGGTTTTAAATTACAGCTTCAATTTCTTTAATTCATATAAGTTGATTCATCCTTTCTATTTATTGTGTCAGTTTTATTGAATTGTTTTTTGGGAAATTTATTTCATCTAGGTCAAATTTATGGCTACGAAGTTGTTTATAATATTTTTATTATCTTTGTAATGCTTTTTCTATTTACAATTGTATTAATAATAGTGATATCCTTGTTTCATTTCTGATTTTAATAGGTATGCGTATTCTCTCCTTTCTGGTCAATTTTGTCAGGTCAATTTTTATTACTCTTTTTAGAGGACTAGATTTTGTCTTTGTCAATACTCTGTTTTCTATTAATCTTTACTATTTTTTACTGATGTTTTTACTCACTTGTTCTGTCCATTGCTGAGAGATAATCATCAAATTTTCTACTATGATTACAGATTTTCTCTCATGTCATTTGATACTTTTTCATACATATTTTGAGCCTAAGTTGTTAAGTACATTCAATGTATAATTGTTGCA
>NW_007742027.1:22768-23123 GCF_000696425.1 Galeopterus variegatus
ATATGTAAATTACAAATATACATAAATTAAACAACATGCTTCTGAAACAATCTATGTGATAAGGAAATTAAACAGGAAACAAATAAATTTCTTGAAACTAATGAACATAAAAACACATCATACCAAAACCTGTGGGATACTGCAATGGCAGTACTAAGAGGGAAATTTATCACAATAAATGATTACATGAAAAGAACAGAAAGATTTCAAATAACCTAATGCTACATCTCCAAGAACTAGAAAAGCAAGAACAATCCAAACCCAAATTTACTAGATGGAAAGACATAATTAAAATCAGAGCAGAACTAAATGAAATAGAAACCCAAAAAACAAGACAGGGATGCACACTCTCACC
>NW_007742028.1:0-3158 GCF_000696425.1 Galeopterus variegatus
CTCTTCTCTCTTCTGCTGCCTCTCATTGAGGTCATTGTCATATTTCTAGGGTTAGTTCTTTTATTTGCCATTTTCTTTTCATTTTCAAACGAATGTTTTTTTCTTCTTTTTTTTTTTTTATTTTTAGCCAACATTTATTGAATGTATACTGGGTGACAGTCATTGTAATAAACACTTGTAATTCTTTTCTTTTTTTAATCTTTAAAACAACCTTATAAGCTAAACACCATTAGTCCCATTTTCTAGGTGAGTAAAGTGATACTTAGTTAGAAAAACAGTAACTGGACCAACATCACATAGTAAGCAGACAGCAAAGCAGAGATTCAAAACTAAGTCTACCTGCCTCTGAACTGCTCTCAATCTCTACTCTTAGAGATCCTTCTCAGGGTTGCCCTGAGCATTCTCCCCCATCCTACTCTGAAAAGTTATGCTGATATTTCCCATGTTATTTGGCATACACATACTCAAAATATTTACACCTCACTTAGTTTTATTCCATCATGTAACTCGCACATGAATCCAATATCCTTGCCCTGTGAGTATTCAACACTCACTGGTTGTCTTTTGTTCTGATTTTGCTTATATGAATAACCTACCCAATTAACCTGAACCTGGTCACACTATATAGCTGCCCATCAAAACTTATTCAAAAGGCTATGTGGGNAACATGATGCATTCCCTAATAATAACTAGAATTTTGGCATTATTTTAGAGCTTAGGAAAAAATATCCACATATATTATCTCATCTGATTGTCACAATGTCCCTGTAAAAAATGTGTTAAGCATTCTTATTTTTCAGATGAGACACATGGAAGCAGGCAATTTGCCCTGGGAATGCCAAACTAATGAAGGATCAGGTTAAGATTCTAACACAGATATTCTGATTCTCATGTCCATGATTTAAAGTTCTGTCATGCTGCCTCACCCCAATTCCATCTCCACCAACAAAGCCTTTGCCCTCCTCTCAGTGTCCTCTCAATGACATCCTTTGATGACACTGAAGAGTATCCACTTTAGTTCCCCATCCTTGTTAGTTTATTAACACCTAAATAAGCACACAAGATAAAACAGTATGCATGTTCTGCAAATATAGATTAAAACTTCCATCCTCACCTTTCAATCAAGCCTTGCTTTAAAGACATCCCAGCATCACCATAGTCTGTGCAGTACTTAGCAGGCACCACCTTGCAATGAATGACCTGGTTCTTTGCCACTGTTTTTTTATGCTCTACCTAAAAAATAGTGAAGACAACTTCAGAAGCACAAGCCCACAGTGGGGAGTGGAAGGATCAGCACAACCTAGGGCATTAACAGCAATTAAATTTATTGAGTACTTAGTATGTACTAGAGGTGGTTCTAATGATATTACATTTATTGTGTCATTCAATTCTCAAAACAAAACTAAGAGCTGATACACTCTTATTATCCCCAGTTTACAGATGAGAAAACTGAGGCACAGGTAAAAATCTTGTCCAGGGACAAAACTAATAAGTGTTAGATTTGAAGTATATCTCCAGATAATCCTTCCTCATTATCTGTGCCTGGGATAGTTCACACCTATGGGTCTGTAGAGCACCCTGATACTCTACAGTGTTCGGATGCTTACTTATCATAATGGCCCCCTCAGTTTGTATGTGTATCATTCACCAGGTAGTGAGATCCCTATGTCCTAGTGTCTAGCACAGCACCTGGCACATGCTAAGTGTCAAAAAGTTACAGATTGAATTATGTCTCAGATCTTGAGTATGGTACTTTGAATCCAATTTTAATCTCTACATAACCACATGAGTTTAATATTATCAAGCCTACTTTACACTGAGAAATAAAGTAGTATATTAAAAATTGTGTATAATAAGTGACAACTAAATAAGTAAATGGTTGGTTCAGGATTTAAACCTAGAATTGTTCAATCTGGAATTGGTTCCTATGTCTGTATAATGTATCACACTGACTTTCTCTGCAAGAATGAGATGTCAATTAGAGTTTTAGAAACTGAGCAGAAGAGTCAAGAGTTATTATTTTTTATTCATGATTCATGATTCTTGATTCAAGATTCATGATTGTTGAATCAATGGAGATGAAAAAAACCCAAAAAACAGAACAACAACAGCAACAAAAAAAAAACAGAGTAAGAGGGCGAATTTGGAAATGGTTTAGCTAGAAAGTGGTAAGGTCCATAGAACTCAGCCAAGCCTGGATCAGAGGTATTGGGAAGGTAAAAGAATTCTAGAATAAGTCACAAAAATGATGATGCTCAGGATTATAAAAACAATTATGACTCACATTTTTGGTCAGATACCACAACACAGATGGTTTTATCTACTTTAGTGTATATTATTATTTTTCCTTCGAACAGCACGTACAATCCTTATTTATTAGAGGAGAAAATGAAGAGAAATTGTGTAACTTGCCCAAATTTACACATACTAAGTAGAAGAAGCAGACTTTAATTCAAACCCATACTGTCTGACTTCAGATCCCACGCTTACTAACAAGAAACCTCTACTGGCTTGTTAGTGTTGACCTACAAGGAGGTGTTGACTTTTGGATATGTCAACCTGGAGAACAAAAGCTGGAAAATAGCAAAAGAATCCCTGGCAAGGGTAGGCAAAGAATGGTATAAACAGACCAGGTGGGTGTATTTGAAGGTGGCTTAGGAATTTTCACAGTGAATCCCAAGCATCTATCACCACTTCCTTTTTATATATTATTTGGCTCAGGGGTAGGTGCTGAGGAGCAAATCCAAGTAAGGATTTTCTCTGCTTATACAAAAGATCCCCAAGTTTAGTTTGAAAAGTGATTTAACTCAGCTATTCACTTACTCCAGTCCTAATAAGCCTATGCACCAGAATGTCTGGAGACTATGCCAATACTCTCCTGATGTTTAGACTAAGACAGAAACAGCAAGTCGATGTTAATAACATGGGGTACCTAAGTGGCCACTCCGCATTGACCACGTATTTCAGGCCTTTCTCCAAATAGAAAAGGTTGATTTTACTAGACATGTACTCTTTTAATGTGGATCAGTATTTCTGGCCTATACAAAACATAGCTTTGTTGTGCCTGACTTGTCTCTCTCAGACTGGAGGTGATGTTAGAGGTAGGATCTGGGGGCCTGATAGTTGGCCTCAACCCACCCAGTTCTTTAACCTGTGTC
>NW_007742028.1:3773-5404 GCF_000696425.1 Galeopterus variegatus
AAGTTTAGTACAAAGTGCATGCTGGCTCAAGAGAATGAGCAGCTGCTTGCTGAAAGTAAGTCCAAAACAAAGTAAAGTACACACACCTCAGCCAGAGAAGTACAGGTTGCCTCCAGGAAAGTGAGCAACAAACCTGCCTTTGGCTGGGATTCAACTGTTATAATTTCTCTATCTAATGAATATTGAATTAAGGGTGGGTGAGTGGGGGGCTCCCAGTTATGTAACATTTTATCTTGCACATGCTAAGTCGGTCTCCTTTTAGAGCATGTTCATTGGTCAGATCCCATCACAGGCACCAGACATATTCAAGAATATTATGTGCTCTCTATTGAGCATGTGCAGCCACTGGATTTGCATAAGCCAGCCCCCTGTGGTTGCATTTTCCCCATGTTGGTGCGGAAAATAGTCTAATCCACAACAGCAACTTTTCTCTAAGGGAGAGCCCAGAAGAGGGGGCCTTAGACCTCAGGGAGTGGCTGAAAACCCAGAGCCATTTCCTGAAACCAGAGCCCAGGGAAACTGAGCACCTCATATATCAGTGGGGTTTCTGACAGTCTGTCACTGACTGGACACTGACAGCTGCAGAGACACTTGCCTACAGATCTTCCAGAACCCACTGCAGATGTTAGAAACAACCATGATCTTCCCATAAACTGAACAGCTAAACACTGAGGCTTCCATATCCCCCCCACCTCCACCTACAGCATGGTTAAATATGAAGATTTTAAAGAGATGTGGATTTTAAAATCCACTAGTTGTTAAAAAGATGTGCCCTTTGAGTTTTCTTTTGCAAANATCCCTGGCAAGGGTAGGCAAAGAATGGTATAAACAGACCAGGTGGGTGTATTTGAAGGTGCCTTAGGAATTTTCACAGTGAATCCCAAGCATCTATCACCACTTTCTTTTTATATATTATTTGGCTCAGGGGTAGGTGCTGAGGAGCAAATCCAAGTAAGGATTTTCTCTGCTTATACAAAAGATCCCCAAGTTTAGTTTGAAAAGTGATTTAACTCAGCTATTCACTTACTCCAGTCCTAATAAGCCTATGCACCAGAATGTCTGGAGACTATGCCAATACTCTCCTGATGTTTAGACTAAGACAGAAACAGCAAGTCGATGTTAATAACATGGGGTACCTAAGTGGCCACTCCGCATTGACCACGTATTTCAGGCCTTTCTCCAAATAGAAAAGGTTGATTTTATTAGACATGTACTCTTTTAATGTGGATCAGTATTTCTGGCCTATACAAAACATAGCTTCATTGTGCCTGACTTGTCTCTCTCAGACTGGAGGTGATGTCAGAGGTAGGATCTGGGGGCCTGATAGTTGGCCTCAACCCACCCAGTTCTTTAACCTGTGTCTTGACTCCACCACAGGAAAGAATTAAAGGGCAGAGTCACAGTAGAAAATGAGGACAAGTTTCATATAATAGATAAGAAAAACAGGTTCCACAGAGAGAGTGTGGCATAGCTCCAGAGACTGAGCAGGGCCCACACTAAGTTTAAAACAAAAATAAGTTCAGTACAGACAGACATCAAGTCTAACACAAAAGAAAGAAAAATGCACTTTAAGTTTAGTACAAAGTGCATGCTGGCTCAAGAGAATGAGCAGCTGCTTGCTGAAAGTAAGT
>NW_007742028.1:7058-8092 GCF_000696425.1 Galeopterus variegatus
AAAAAAAAAAACAACCAGCTAAAACTGCTGAATAATAAAATAAAGATGTTTTAATCATCTTTATGGGATAATTATATGCTGGACACTGGCTGGTTTTACAGAGCACGGGGCCAGGAGTTAAGTGGCCAGGGTCTTCATCCAAATTCTGCCACTCATTGGCCTTGTGGCCTCACCTCAGACAAACCACTCAGTCTCCTTGGGGCTCAGTTTACTTGTCTGCTACAGAAAAATGATAACACTGACAGAGGTCACAGAGGCCAACCTAAATGCAATGAGAAAGCTAACTATTTTCTGTATGTCTTTCTTTCTACTCTTATTACATTAATTCAGATAAGAACCAACCCCCATACTCCAGTTCCAAGAAAGAAGTTTCCTCTTTCTGGGGAAAGCAGGTTCTTCCATCGATGCTCCGGAACTTACCTTCCATTCTCATAGGGACATCGTCTGGCCTTGGAAACTTATTTAACTTTTCTGAGGATCGGTTTAATCATCTATAGATTTGGATCAAAAATATTACCTACTTCACAGGACTGTTGTGGTAATAAATGAGGTAAATCAGGTAAGGCACTTAGTACAGTGCCTGGTGCATTCAAAGTACTCAATGAATGGTAACTTGTATTACTTTTGGCTCTTATTTCTCTACATATAACAGATGCTCAAGTGTCTTTCATCTTAAATATTTATATATAGTATAAGCATAGTATATTATATACAGTTTAATATAATATATATTATGAAAATATAGTTAATCATAATATTTTATTAATTATATTAATATATTAATAATATATTAATTATATACAGTCATGTGCCACATAAAGACATTTCAGTCAGCAACTGACCACATATATAATGGTAGACCAATTAGATCATAATGGAGATGAAAAATTCCTATCACTTAATAATGTAGGAGCCCTAATGTCCTAGCTAGATGCATTACGTTTTCTATGTACAGTGACATTTTGTACAGGTTTATAGCCTGGAAGCAACAGACTATACCACACAGCCTAAGTTTATAGTAGATGACACCATAT
>NW_007742028.1:8575-17900 GCF_000696425.1 Galeopterus variegatus
TATAGCCTGGAAGCAACAGACTATACCACACAGCCTAAGTTTATAGTAGATGACACCATATGGTTTTGTGTAAGTACACTCTATGATACTTGAAGAAATTCCTGAAGGCTGCATTTCTCAGAACATATCTCTGTTGTTAAGCTACACGTGACTGCATTATAAGTTTATATTATTATAAAGTGCATTTCACGTTTACATTTATACTTTACATATAAAATAAACAGATAGATAGATAGGTATAGATGTAGACAGACATATAGAGGTCTTAACCTCTTTTGACCCACATTCTCTTCTAGCTACTAACTACTTTATTTCTCAACTTTCCAATTTAGCCAAACTTTTTGACCAAGTGTTCAGCTTTTACAAACTTCATTTCTCTTTCTTTTATTAAGGAAAAAGACGAGTATAATAAACCCCATGCACTTATATCACACCGCTTCATCAATTATCAAGTCTTGCTTCATCTACCTCACCAACTTTCTGTTTTCTACACTATTTTGAAGCAAATTATTAGACACTGCATAACTTGTTCTTAAATGTCACTTTGTGTCATCAACAGATTTTTTTGTCTCTACTTTTTGAATTTCCATTCACTCTTCAACCTGGGAGCACATGTCCATTCTAGACACAAATGTAATGGACAGGTTGTGGTTTTTTGCAGTTCTCTGGGGAATATTGCATAGCCACCCTTTCTCAGAAATGTGATTTAACCACAACATATTCTGTCTCATTTGCCTCCATTTTATTAGAAGTTTTTTTCTTTTTCATCAGGGTAGCTAAGGACCTCCACATTGTCAACTCCAATGGGCATTTTTCAGTCCTTATTATACTTTATTTTCTGCAGCCTTTTGATACTTTACAGTGAAACAGATCTGGACTTACATTAACATTTAAGGTACCTAGGCTTGTTAATTTTTACTTAATTCTTTAAAATGGGAAGCGTTACACTCTAAAGCATATGATATAGTTCCTGACAGTAGTTAGTACATGAATAAAATTAACATTATTTATGTTGCTTGGTTTCCCATTTGGATGCCATGACACCTCGCTCTACTTCTCTACTTCTAGCCCATCATAACTTCTCAGCCATAGGCTATGTAAACGTTGGTGAATTCAGGCATTTGGATTTGGCCCTTATTTCTTGGTGTTCTGTATAGTTGCCTTTGGAAAGACCACGAGAATAAAATATTACTTTGATTTTCTTGCTAGTGAATCTCTGGTAGAAGAGCCTGAGGTATTCCTACACTATATTCTTAATCCTTCACCCTACACACCAGTGTCGTTTATGTTCAGTTGTCTCTGTGTATTTGTTTGGCCCCTCCCATAGGGGAGGGAAAACATAGGCAGACATTTGCAAATGTTTGATTACATGTCTAAGAAATTTCTAGATGTGAGATGGTGAGTCAAAACATGAACACTTGTTATTTCACCCTCTCGTTCTCCTTCTTAAGGAAATAAGTCTTATCTTTTGTTCTCATAACCCCAGTGTCTTTGCCCGAGCATCTGGAACATTGGAGTAAATTAACATTGAAACTAGATTATTTTTATATTACCTTTTGAAGCTGAGAGACCATATGAGGAAAATGGCAAAGACTTGTTTTTATTACTCTATAGCTGCCAAAAACACTTGTGAATGCCTGTATTAATTCTACTATCAAGTTAAAAGTCCAGAAAGATAGAGTTAAATGTATTTCATTTATGAGGAAAATGGCAAAGACTTGTTTTTATTACTCTATAGCTGCCAAAAACACTTGTGAATACCTGTATTAATTCTACTATCAAGTTAAAAGTCCAGAAAGATAGAGTTAAATGTATTTCATTTGGGTTAAAGAAAAGTAACCACGATTTTACCATCATCATCACCATCACACCATCCTTAGATTAACAGAATATATGTAGATATACTCATTTGCTCCTTTACATACTCATAAAATTTATTTATTAAATTTCCACTTTGCATAGGATAACCCATTAATTGCTATAAAAATGTTAATGGGATTTCTTCCTGGACCTGAAAAGATCAATAAACTGGTATGAGAAATGAGATAGGTAAGCAAATAATACAATATGTGAAAAACGCCTTAAATTAAATACAAAGATCAACAGGAGTTTTCAGGGAGTAATCAGAGTTATCAGATGTAGATATCAGGAGAGGCTTGACAGAGTATGTCTGAACTGGCCTTCAGTGTTAGGAGGGACGTCAGCATGCAGAAATAGGCAAGATGGGAGAAAGTGTGAGACTTCTTGTATGGGCAATAGTATGAGAAAGTAGGGGATTCATGAAAGCAAAGTATGTTCGACACCAGGTGGGTATTTCTATATAATTAGATCATAAGGTCCACATGGACTGTGGTATACATTGAGTCAAGATGCAGATATTACTCAGCTTCAGTCATGAGAACCACAGGAAGTGCATGGAACTTGAAGGATGATGGAATATCAGCATCATGTTTTTGTAGGAGAGTGACTGATATGATATAAGAACATGGTCTGTGTATTAGTCCGTTTCTGTTGCTGATAACATAAATACCTTAAACTGGGCTCTTTATAAGAAAATGAAATTTATTGCTTATAGTTGCAAAGGCTGGGAAGTCCAAAGTCTAGGGATTACATTTGGTGAAGGCCTTGGTGGTGGCGACAGTGATCCAGGGGTCTCACATGGCAGAAAATGGTGAAGCAGAGAGCAATTAACCTCTTATGTCCTCTTATTTTAAGGCCCTCAGAAACATGCCCCTGACCACCATTATAAATCCATTCACTACTGCATGGTCTTACAATCTAATCACCTCTTCAAGGCTCCAGCTTTCAATTGCCATAATAGGTCTTCCCACCTCAACAATTAACAGTGGAGATTAAGCCTCAGTGAGGTCGGGGATTATCCCTTCTACAGGCGTGTGTGTACATATGCATGCATAAGTGTACAAAATGAATGGTAGTTTATTAGATTTAAGAGGTTGTATATATCAGAATTGTTTACTATATGGTATATAGTCACATCTATGGCAAAACACAACAGTTTTCTATGATTTTGTTTTATCCTCCCCACTGCACCCCAACACAGACTGAACATGCTGTGGGTGGGCTCTGACCATTAATGTAAATAAGAGGCTTTAGAAATTATACACAATTCCCTAGGCCCAACATTAGTTTCACTCCATTACTTTCTCTTTAAAAAAAAGCCTAGAAGCTTATTATAGTGATAGCTTTGGTAGTTGGTAGTAGGGTTGCTGTTGTTCTTATTTTTATTTATTTTTGAGTAATCAATACATTCACATTGTACACAGTTAGAAATGTATATAAAGGTGCACAGTTAAAAGTCTTTTGACATTCTTTTCCCTAGAAAACCAGATCCCCTCCCTGGGTACAACCAGTTTCCAGGTCGTTGTGTGTTCTTCAGAGATGTTCTACATACACAAGTACACATAGATGTTGCTGCCACCACTGCACCTCTTTAACACACATGTACCAGCCTACAAATGAACTGTTACGGACCTTGGTTTTTCACCTAACAACATATTTTGGCTGTGCCCTCAGATCAATGCATAAAAACATCATTCATTTTGAAGATGCACAGTATTAATTGTGTGGTTATATAGTAATTTCTTCAACCCGTGTTCTACTAATGGACATTTAGATTGTGTCTAACCATTGTCATTAAAAATAATATTGTACTAAATAATTTTGCACATTCAACATTTTGCAAATGTTTGAGTACATGTATAAGAAATTTCTGGAAGTGGGATTGCTGAGTTATTTTCAGAGATAGTGACAAATTGTCCACTAGAGAATTTGTACTGATACATACTCTAATCAGCCATTAAGAGTGACTTTTTCCCTATACTCTCATGAAAATACTATGTTATTAATCTTTCTTATCTATTCTAGTCTAATTGATAAAAGCAACAGCCATCTATAGAAGATACTTCCTCCCACCTTCTAACCCCCCTGCCCTCTCAACTCTTCTCCTTTTATTATCTGCCTATTGTCAGTGTTTGTAGCATAGTTTGCATTTATGATACTGTTGCTCCTAACACTCTGTGTCATTTCTCAGAAAAGAAGGGTAAAATGCCTACTTTACTCAGTCATGTGTGCATTAGAAGTATGTGGGTACTTTTTAAAGTGTTCAAAATAAGTGATTCATAAATTTAGTCCTTCGGATTATATTAAAAATGGTCTATTTGTCACACAGCATGCTGCTGTTAGTTATACACCAATTTGTGGAAACCCTACAGTGGAGAACCACTTCTCCAGTATGAATGTAACAGCAATTTTCTTAATACATTTCAGAAACCAAAAAGTAATTTTTTTCTTTCTTTCTGAATTGAGTTCATAGAGCTCATGCATGTTCCTTGCAGGAGATATCCTTAGGCTCTCACTCAAGCCCACACCTCTTTACATTCCCACCATCCTAACAAACCAGAATACTACTGAACCACCATTACACTGAAAGTATAAAATGACAACTTTTGAGAGAAGTATTAAGTGGTAGCTTACATCTTGGCAGCAAGCAAGTGGATCCCCCAAAGCACAGCAATATGAGGTAATCAGGTGCAGCTTCATGAGCTAGCAACCAGTACAGTAACACTGCTCAGAAAGATCCCTACTTGGGAACCCTCTGTATTTGTGCTTTGTAACTGATGTCCCATAGGACAAAGGAACAGGCACTAGGGGCTTAGAACTTCAGCTCACAGGTGGGTTTTAAACCACCAGCTTTTTCACCTGCTGATGTCCCAGACCCCACATAACCTCCTCCTCCCCATCCACACAGCAACAGCAGCCACAATCCCCTCGAGGCTTGGGCCTGGGCACATGCACAGGGGAGTTGGGGATGGGCATATACCCCTATGGCATCATGGGGTAAGGTATGACAGGGCTGTCCTTTCCCAGGCTGGCAACACTGGGGCACACAGGCAGGTGACTTTGTGGGGGTAAGCCTCTTGCCCACTCTCAATTCAGACAACAATATTCAGATAATTGTGTCCTGTAAAAGAGGTTGCAATCCCTATGGGTTACCCATCCTCCATGGATTGAGTAGCAGGCCTGAGAGGAGATGAGATTGCCTTCTCCAACCTGGGCCCAATGTGTCTGCTGGTTCGCTGGTGGGAGGGTAAACTGATAGCTGGTGAGTACAATGTGTCCACTTGCTGAGTCCCAAGGTGGGCCCCCAGGTACCTGTGAGGGTGTGCACTCACCAGGTGAGAACCCTTTGCTTGACAGTGTATGACATTAAATAGCAAATAAAAAACATCATGACAGGGCAAGAGAGATACCAACAAGAAAGTTAAGTATTTGTGCATGGATTTTAGCACTTTTAATGCGATTTTTTTCTGGTTTTTGAACAAGGGACCCAGATTTTTATTTTGCAGTGGGCTCTTCAAATCATGTAGTTGGTCCTGAAAGTAATTCAAGTACAAGACAATCTTACTAATGGCTGTTACTATTAGGGCATAACTGTGACATTATAATAAGTGCTCAAAAGTACTATCATAAGTTATTCTCAGAAAGCTCAGTGTGTGGAGGGTGTAGCAATCAACTTTTGAGTCGTTCACTTGCTTCAGTGGGTCATCTCATTTGCAGAGCATCTCTCCAGGTTTTGATTCTTTTGCTGTCAGTTCAATGGATGCGTCTTTAAACCTGTCTGGGACATCTTCCCGTTAAATCGTCTGTATGTGGGCATGGACTGCTTCCTTTGTACTGAGCACAAGGCTTCGTATTTAGGAGCAGGGTAGTATATACAAAGATAGGTGAAATGCTGAATGGCGATTTCATTTTCAAGCCTATCTGTGGACTCGGTCAATAAATTCACATGCATATATTTGGCACAATATATGGTCCTGGGAAGGAGGGAAGTTAAAATAACAGAGGCCTGTCTTTCAGGAGCTTAGAATCAATTTGGCAGCCAAACACACACACAGTAAAAAAAAAATAAACAAATGAAAAATAATAATAATATCCTTGGTGGCCATCCAATGAACAACACCATCAAAGAGCCATAGATAAGAAAAGAATGTTTATTGAATACCTGCCATAGACAAGGCATGGTGTTAGCATTTTATATATGTGATTTATTTTCTTTATTCCACCCATCCTGAGAGAGTGCTATTGGTATTCTCATTCTACAGAAAGTAAAACTGAGGCTCAGATAGCTTAGGCTGTTCCCTAGGGTCACACAATCGGTTGACATTCAAATGCATGAGGTTATGTGACCTCAAAGTATTCTATTCTAAGAGTGTACCTCTCAAGAATAAGTCTCTCTATTTACACAGTACATTTGCCATTCAAAGGACTTTCACATCCCTCACCTCCTTTGATCTTCACAGAGGCTCTTGATAGAGAGCTCACCACCAGAGAGGGGAATCGAGGACACAGAGTGGGTAAAGAGCCCAAGTTCATTATCGATGCACAAGTGTTGCTCCTCTGATCTCCCATGATCTCTACTTGTCTGGTAAATGAATGGACTGAAAAATAACTGTATAATCAAAGTGCAATTTGTCCAGGGTGGTACTGTATGAATAATTTATGTAGCATAAATACTGCTGGAAGGAGCACTTAACTAAACCCTTGATCAGATGCCTGTTATTATCTGGCTGGCAGACAACCAAAAAATGAAATGAAATTTGGGCAAATTCCATACACACTTGGGAAAGGCCACAGAGAGCAATGGAAGAACACAAAAAAGGGGGAAATCTTGAGAGTTTGGAGTGAATTTGGATTCCTGAGTCTGCTGGAAGCCCATTATGAATACAGGCTAAAGAGTAGCTGTATATTTAAAAATAAAATTACATGTGGTAACTGTGATTGCAGATAAACTGGAGTCTGCTTTCTGGCTGTGATATGGTGGGTGGGTTGCTTCATACATTTTCAGCCTGTCATGACTGATTCTGACATTGTTAACGATCTCAATATCACTTATACACTGATACATATGAGCTTGTTACAGTGTGCATTCAACAATTCATGGAACATAAAATTATTGATCTCTCCTAGAAACTCAAATCATTTTACCCTCATGTCAGGCTCCATAATTGATGTGGATAACTCAAACAGTCTCCGCAAAGAAGCAGCATTACTGGGACAAATCCAGGACAGGCACAAGAAGAAACTAAGCATTCAAAACTCCAAGGCTCAAGGCAGATGATTCATTGGAGGGTGACATAAAATAAAGAAGCAGCATTACTGGGACAAATCCAGGACAGGCACAAGATGAAACTAAGCATTCAAAACTCCAAGGCTCAAGGCAGATGATTCATTGGAGGGTGACATAAAATTTTCTATAACACCATGTTGTCTTTCCAGCACCCTTCTTCACATTCATTGTACAGTGTGTCTCCCTTCCAAATAATAGCTTTTATTTCTGACTTCACAATTTCTCCACACCCAAAGCTCTGAGTCACCTGACTGTGTCTGTTCAGGGCTTTTCATCATTCTGTGGTCCAGCTCACTCACTGCTGTGGTGCTGGTCCAGTTCTTCACACCTCTGCCCTAGGAGACATCCCCGATGGGCAAGATGGGTTTCTCCCTAGCTAGGTATGAGAGGGTCCTCTCTACGGGAGTTTGCTGGAAACTTGTGCTGCCCTAAATATAATGATAGAGTTTTATGTGTCCTCCCAAGCAAATTTTAAAATCCTCGAAGGTAAACATAGGGAGTTCTGTTCCATTTGGGCTTGTTCATAAACCTGTCTTGCCAACTTGCCAAGGTGAAAGAACAAAGCAATGCGGTTCATTGTCTGGCTTCTTAAATATTCATAGAGATTACCTTCCTGACTATTAACTTTGGCTTGTCATTCTTTTATATCATTTTCCTTAGTTCTCATAGACATTGATTTCCACTTCAGCTCCTAATACCTGTCGCAGGCTCTTGTGGCATGGATATTTGGACATGGATATCCAGGACTGTCTCGAACATGAAACACGGCTCTCCCTCTGACCAGAAGCCCCATACTTTCATCTCAGAGGCATTCTGACAAGTTGTCTTGCTCTGAGGACCAATGTTCATTGAGCTAGATTGTCACACTCCCCCTAGAGAGGACGGCAACTAGCTGCTGTTTGGTTTCTCTTACAGTTTACTAGCACAGTTAGACTTAGTCTTCCTTGTATGTATCAACTGAGCTCATTCTTTGAAAGATTGCTTTCCTTTTTAATTTTGATTCAATTTTATGCTCCTAAAGATAAATTCACAAAAGTATTTAGTTTATTCAGTTTAATAATTTATTATAAAGTAATTACCTAGGTAATCATGTGAAGAAAGCAGGTATCATTCATGATGAGAAAGAAAACATGGTCAGCACCCAGAAGCCCTTGACTGAGTCCTCAAAACCATCACCCTCCACTTAAAAGATAAACATTGCCTATACTATTGCAGTAACTATTTTCCTATTTTTCTTTGTAGTTTTACCTCTGCAGCAAGCATTCTTAAACGCCATGATTTTAATTCTATAAATAGGATGTATTACTTTGTCTTTACCTTCTTTTGTTAAATAATATGTTCATTTGAGGTCCTTTCAAGTTTTTGTCTGTAGCAATAGTTTATTATTTACATTAATAATTAGGAAAATTCACACTAAGTCAAAAAAGATTCCATACGCAACAGATAGAATGCCTAAAATTTTAGAAACTGATAATGTCAAGAGTTAGAAAGGAGCTGTGGAAATGTAAGTATACGCAGATACTCAGGAGAAAAGTTTATTACTGACTAAAATTTAAAATGTGCATATCCATGTCCTATTACTCAGCAATTACACTACTATCTATGCGTATATATTTCTTCAAAATGCATGCACCTGTTCATAGCAGCATTATTCATAGTAGCTAGAAACTGTAAACACTTCAAATAAATATCAACAGTAAAAAAGATAAATTATTTCATACTCATATGATGAATTATGATGTGTGATAAATCTCTGACTTTTAAAGTTTTTTTGTGTATGCACTTTTCTGTACCCATGCTATAATTCTCACTCATTCAAAAAAAAAAGTTTATAAAAAAACCTTTATTTAACAAATTTAAATAGAAGTATTCTGTACCTCCATGCTTGGAAAATAAAATACTAGGCCTGCTCAAGTCTTTTGCCTATTTTTCTATAGGATTGTATACGTGTGTTTGTGTGTGTGTGTAAAAATAATTTCTTTTTTTTTTTTTAATTTTTATTTTGTCAATATACAATGTATATGATTATTATGTGTGTGTGTGTGTAAAAATAATTTCTTTTTTTTTTTTAATTTTTATTTTGTCAATATACAAAGTATATGATTATTATGGCCCATCACCAACACCTCCCGCCCTCCTCCCTCTCTCCCCTCCCCCCCAAGAATGTCCTTTCCGTTT
>NW_007742028.1:18825-23779 GCF_000696425.1 Galeopterus variegatus
TTTTTCACATCCTTGGTCAGCTTAATTCCTAGGTATTTTATTTTTTTGGTGGCTATTGTGAATGGGCAGGCTTTATTGATTTCTCTTTCTGCTTGTTCATTATTGGTGAATAGAAATGCTACTGATTTTTGTGTGTTGATTTTGTATCCTGCTACTGTGCTGAAGTCTTTTATCACGTCTAAGAGTTTTTTAGTAGATGATTTGGGCTGTTTGATATATAGGATCATATCGTCTGCAAACAGGGACAGTTTGACTTCATCCTTTCCAATCTGGATGCCCTTTATTTCTTTCTCTTCTCTGATTGCTCTGGCTAATACTTCCAAAACTATGTTGAATATTAGTGGTGAGAGTGGGCATCCTTGTCTGGTTCCTGTTCTTAAAGGAAAAGCTTTTAGTTTTTCCCCATTCAGGATGATATTGGCAGTGGGTTTATTGTATATGGCTTTGATTATGCTGAGATATTTTCCGTCTATACCTAATTTATAAAGGGTCTTTGTCATGAATGAGTGTTGGATTTTATCAAATGCTTTTTCGGCGTCAATAGAGATGATCATAAATATATGTGTGTATATATATCACACACACACACACACACACACACACACACACACACACTTTTTTTATTTGTAGAAATTATTTTTGTATCTGGATTGGAGCCCTTGGTCTATTATGTGTTGCAAATATATCCTCCCATCCTATCGTATGTTTGTTCACTGTCTTAATTAACTTCAAACAGTAAATTCTCAATCTTAATAATCTCATTCAGCAGTATTTTTCTTTATAGCATCTTGCATCTTGTTTACAAAATCATAAGATATTCTATCATCTAGAAGCATTGTTGTTTTTACTTTTCACATTTCTGTCTATAATTATTTTGGAACTTATTTTGGAGTAAGGATGATGTTGAGTAAGGTCACATTTTATTCTATTTCTTCCAATTGTCCTAACACCATTAAAATGATCATTCTCTCAGTGCTCTACAGTGTCACCTTTTCCATAAATCAAGTGCCTGTATATATGGATCTAATTCTAGACTTCCAATTTTATTCCACTGCTCTATTTGCCTGTGAGCCAGTATCACATGGTCTTAATCAGTGTAGTTATACTGATTCTTGTGAATAAGAGAACAAGTCCTCATACCTTATTCAAGAGCATTATTAGCCATTCTTCCTCTTTTTTTAACTTTTCATGCAAATTTTAGAATCAGTTTGTCAGGTTTCAAAACAAAATGTGTTGGAGTAGTGATTGGGATTGCACTGAATCAATAGAACAGTTTAGTTATATAACTGACATCTTTACAAGATTAAGTCACAAGTCAATTAACCCAGTTTATCTCTCTTCACTCGTTTAGGTTCTCTTGTATATTTCACTTAATAATATTTTAGAATTTTCTGAATGGAAGACTATACTTTAGTTAACTTTGTTCTTAGGTATTTTATATTTTTTATGATATATATCTCGTTTTCAAATATAGTCTAATTTTTTGTTGCTGATATGCAGAAGTAATTTCATTTTAGTAAATCAGCCTTGAATCCATCAGTTTTTCTAACTTCATGAATCTTAATAATTTATTTATGAAGCTTATCAGATTTTCTCTATATAATCATGCCATTCATGTTTCATGGTATTTATATATTTTCCCTTTTGATCATAGTGTTTAAATCATTTTCTTGTCTTACTACCTTGGATAGAACCTTCACAACAATGTTCAGTAGAAATGAGAATTATAGACAACCTTCTCTATTCCTGATATCAATATAAAAGATTTCAATATTTTATCAATAATTATGATGTCTGTTTAGATATATACTCTTTATTAAATTAAGTAATTTACTTTAATATATGCCATATTCTCTATATATACATGTATATATTATATATTCATAATATTGAAAATGAATGCTGTCAAATGCTTTTTCTGTATGTAAGAAGATATTATTTTTATTTCATTATTGTAATTAATTACACTGATTAATTTTCAAGCTTAAACAAACCTTGAATTTTTAAAATACACACAAATCTGTTACTATATATTTAGCTATATAAATATCTAGATTCATAGATACATATATAGACATTATAATGATAGTATTATTATGTCTTGATATATAAAATCAAGAATTCTACATATCTTTTGTATATATTACTAGGTTCAGTTAAATAATATATTTTAATGTTTTATTAAAGCATGGCACATATATAGAAAAATGAAAAAATCATAGATGTACAATCCAACAACCCATCACGAAATGTACACCCCCATGTAACTAAGTTTGCTAATGCTTTGCTTCAGATTTTATTAGGTTCATAGCCATCTCATAAACCATGGACACATGCTTTATGAGTAAAATAATTTTTAGAAATCACCTCATTTAGAAATAAGGGTTTGAAAGCCGGGGGGTGGAAGTTATAATCTTTCACATAAAGATTATTGACATTCTAGCCATGTAAGAGCTAACCAGGTACTCTGTTTTTGGATGAAATTGAAAAGGGTAATACATTTTGAAAACAAAATAGAGTGGGATCCTAGGAAAGCTATAGGCATTCCTTGAGGTAGGAAAAGATCGATGAAATGATCAATCCTCGAGGTAGGAAAATATCTTATTTATTGACCAAGGACTCTGTGTGACCTTAGACATTTTTCTTAATTTCTCTGAAACTCGGATTTCTCATCTGGAAAAAACAAGAAATTGTTGCCCTTCTTACAAGAGTCTTGAGACCAAACGGTGCTAGTTGGAAAAGCACAATGCTTGGCACATAGTCAATGCTCTATTGATGTTAATAAACAAAGAAATAACAAGAAGGAAATTGTAGCAGCAGTTACTGCAGAAGAAAAATCCAGATCAGATAGCAGCTCAGGTTGTGTTTCCTCCCCCCCTGTTTAGTACAAGGATAAAGTAGGCACCAGGTGATCAAACTATCAAAGGTGGGGCATGAGGAACTTTCTGCAAGGGCATGAATCCTGCTACCATCCCCACAGTATGAGCAGATGATCTGTCACTTTCCATGGGGAGAGAAGGAGGTTATAGGGGGAGGTTCTCTTCTGCCCAATTATTGACACAAAGGAATCAAATAGAAGGGAAGGGATGGCAGGAACAGCAGCTGGACATCATAATTTTATTTTATTTTGTCCAGGCACTTAACTCCCAGAGGTGAGCTCTGTTGTTTCCCTTTCTTTCAGTGGCTCATCTTCCGTGAATGAAGCACCATAGATAGTTTAAGTCATAGTGATTGAGCGCTTGCTATAAGATGAACTGTTTCATTTTTACAGTAATTTAAGTGTAATTTTTTCATTTCATTTATGTGTAACTGTTTCATTTTTACAGTAATTTTTATGTGTGGACCAGAACCCTTAGACATATTGGGGGGAGGGGTGTTCTACTGAGAATTATTTACTTGTCTATTAATAATTTTCAGATACTAGAGTTTTTATTACGAGTGCATTAAAAAATATATACATATGTCCTTCACGATGAAGGTCCTCTGTGACATTCTTCCAACATAATCTTCCTTAGTTATGTGTTTCAGAGTTCCATAAGTTTCACAGTCAAACTTCATCCTTACCTCCGTTATAGCTTGCTGACATTGAACTAGAATCCAGGGTGAAATATGGCAAGCCAGGGCTCTTAAGAAAATGAAACACAGTTAAAGTTTTAATCACAGATCCTTGAGTTGGTCTTTGGCATGTTTTGCCAATTTTTCCATTTTATTGCCCTTAAAACCTGAGAGGCTGAAACGCTCTCTCCCCTGTTTACTTCTCTAAACAAAGCACTACAAAATAATACTGTCAACCTTGTTCTCAAAAGTGTTGCTTTAGCTTAAGTTTTCTTTGTTTCCATTTGATTTTCTCATTCAGCTTTGAGAATATGTAAATCAAACCAACAATTTACATCCTCTAGGGCAGAAATCTGAGTCCTACCCTGGTCCCCTTATCAAAAATGTTACCTCTCCTCATGCGTTCTAGTCCCAATTTCATACTTGATATTTTTCTATACCTATCTGACATACTATATATTTTATTCTATTAATGTCTCTTGCTTGTCTCTCTAAAATCTGTGGAGGAAGAAATTTGATTGTGGTTGGCCCCAGTGCCTTTAACAGTGTGTAGCACAGAACATGTGGTTGATACATTTTCCTGAAGATAATTTATGTCAATTTATAGTGAGATGCACTGACTTCTGAGTTATCCGCGCTAGCATGGGGTAAGGAGTTAGGTTGAGAGATGAGGGAAAGACATGTTCAAACATCTGTAATGAACTAGACTAATTTCATAAGTACTTGGCACAGTGCATTTTCTGATCAAATAGTACTCATATACCAAAAAGGCCTTGTTGAGAGAAATAAATTTCCTTTCATAGTAGCTACTCTTTCACAAACCCTTACAGACCTATTCTGTTGTTCTGCACTCAAGCACAAAGTTAAATTAATAACTTAGGACAGTGGTTTGCAAATGTGAATTCTGAGGCCCCACCCCAGGCTAACTAAATAAGAAACTTTGAGAGTGAGACACAGCAACATGAGTTTCAACAAGAATTCTGCTGTATGGTCAAGTTTGAGAACAATTGGTCTATGTCTTCTTTTAAAATATAGACCACTTTTTTTTTTAAACTGTTTTTCTTTCAATCCTTCTAAGATGAAAAAATGAAGATCACATGACAAATAATTTAGAATATATATATATATTTGAGTGTAAAATATGTGTATATATACACATGTAATGTGTGTGCATACACATATATACACACACATGTTGTACACACACACACACACACACACACACACAGAGCATTTAAATGCCAAACCTATATCCTTCAATATTATGATGACTGAAGAGCCTTAAAAACTGCAATACCTGTCTCAGATTATCATCGGTGCAAACTATTTGTCTTGCACTGAACTTAGAAGAGTTGACAAGTCATTCTCAGACCTGTCCTTTCCAGAGGACACCTCTATC
>NW_007742029.1:0-1245 GCF_000696425.1 Galeopterus variegatus
CACACACACACACACACACACACACACACACTCCCCGCCCCCAACAAACACATACACACATACAACAACATGAAGATACACACTCAGACCTTGGCTGATTTTCATTTATTTGGATAGGCACCTCTTCCTGAAAATTAGTATAATGAGCCAAGAGTCTACAAAAGTATGACCTGAATGTTTACAGGAGAGGCTAGGAAGCACATCAAAGGCTTCACAAATAGAAGACAAAAAGTAATGCCTTAAACTACTACATGAACATAGAGAAAAGTTTAAAAATAAGAGTACTCAAGAAACAAGAAAATCAAGTGTAGGGGAAATTTCTGGCCTTCCACCCAGAATCCATTCCTCCTTCTGGTAATAACACTCTGATTTCCCTTTGGAAGACTGCTCTCTCCTCCTCTAACCCAGTGCTGTCAAGTCTTGGTATGATCATCAATCAAGGCTCCTAGTCCTTCACTAGCCCTAGCTGGGTCATATGCATGACTTCTTGCTAGGTGCAGTCCTGGAGCAATCCTCCTGTCTGCACAATCTGAGCCCGCTTGTTTCATTTGGACTTTACTTATTTCCACTGTCTTGTGTCTTCAATAAAGTATCTTTTTGTTTTTTCTGCTTAAGTAAGCTGAATTCACTTTCTTCTGCACACACCAAAGAACCCTAATTCTTGTTACTGAACCAGAAACTTCCACACCAAAAATGTACACACCAAGAATTTCAGACAGTTACTTTCAGCAAAATTAAAAGCTGGTAATGCAGAACCATAACCATTTCTGCCTCCCGGTTTAGGCAACCTGATTGTCCTAGTATCAGGTGCAAATGCAAGAAAGAAAGAATTCATCTCAGTTCCTGCACATATTGATAAATGTGTTTATACTTGTCTTCCTTTGAATATCTAATCCTTCCATGTCTATTAGAATATTTTACATACCAGGTACAAAAGAACATCTGATTCTTGAAGAAAATAAATTACTATTTTTGAGTTTATCTCTCTGCAAATGGTTCATTCTGTTTGAAAACCATCCCTCACATCCTCTTTCAAAATTGTATCTATACCTCAAAGCCTGGATTAAATATTATCTCTTCCACAGACTCTTCTCAGATGCCCAGAATCAGAATTCATACCTCCACCTTTCACACTCACAATCACAGCACATTCTCATTTGTCCTAATCTCTCTTATGTACCTATCAGATGGCGAGCTGTTCAAGGGTAAAGACAATGGTGTATTCCTTATTCCTTTTATTTATAA
>NW_007742029.1:2600-19247 GCF_000696425.1 Galeopterus variegatus
ATGGTCATATTAGACTCGTACAGACAAAAGGCCGTGTAGGAGGTAGGATAGCCCTAGGAGTCTTGTGACTCAAGGAAGAGAGCTATAGTACACTTGAACAACACTCACTCTCTCATACCAACCTCTTTCCATTTCTTTTTATTTCACCTCTCAAGCATCTCCTGAATCATCTACTTTTCTTGCCTTCCACCCTTAAGTTTTGATCAGTTTTTTTATTCTTGCCTTCAGTTTTAGTTATTGTCAGCAAATGTCCCTTCTCTAAAATATGTTCACCCTACTGTAGCTAACAAATTCTTTGAAATGTAAATTTTATTCCCCTATCATCATTTCCCCATTCCCATAACATATCCCCTTCCCCACAAGGTCCTGTATAGTCTGGCCCAAGACTCATCAAACCTAGTTCTTTTTCTCTCTTTGTTTCAGCTACATCAGCCTACATTCAGATATGAGTGCTTCCTCTGTCACAGGACATTTGCACATGCTGTTCTCTCTAGCTTGGAGTGCTCTCCTGCTCTTTCCTCACTGTCACTCTTCATACCACTTAGACCTGCTTACCTGCTATTCATCAGATATCTAATCAAAACTAATTCCATGTGAAATTTTTCATGAACACCAATACCCTTTCCCAATCTCTACCCCTGAGACCTTCACCTATCTAAGTCAGGATTTTTCTTCAGGGCCTAATTCTCAGTTTATGATTATACATTCACTGGGAAGCATATTTGATTAATGGTCATTTCCCCTGCTTTGTAAGAGCAGGAACCTCCCCCATGTTTGCACATCATCTGGCTCTCAATACCTAATCCCTGGCATACAGTAGCCAAACAATAAGTAGCTCTTCAGTGAATGAATAAATGCATGGATGCATAAATCAGTGTGCTTAAAAATATATCATCTTCTTAGATGAAGATGAGGTAAAGAGAAAAAGAAAAATGGGGGTTGGAGGGAGGAGACAGCAGCAGAAACTCAGGACAAGAGAGAGAGGAAAATAAAATTTCCCTTTGAAATTCATTTGTAATATTCCGCAAGGCTTAGACAGCTGGACTTCAAAGAAACGGAACATGCTTTTCTTCTAGTCTGGTCATCATATTTAACAAGGCTTGGGGGGCAGCTTCTTTCAAGTTTTACTTTCACTTAAGTTATCAAATTGGGAGCTGCTGAATAGCTCCCAATTTAGCTTTTAATTTATTTATTTTTAATCAAGTAAAATAACTCTTCAAAGGGCCCAAGCTGGCTGCCAAATGCTGGCGAGTGTGGCAGATGGAAAGAGGCACAATAACTCCCATCGACAAACCCAGGAGCTTTAGTGATTTTTTAGAACATAATATATGCTTTGCTTCTAAGAAAGCCCGGCTCAGAGGCTTGGGATGGAGTCTGAGAATTGCAGAAGGAGATCTGTGATCTCCCCATGTGAACATCCAGCCGAGCTTTGGCCAAACAAGTCAGCCCTTCTATTTCTCCTGGTGAGACAAGGCTGCTCTGCTGCCCCTGGTATTGTAATAAGAAATGACCAGGAATGATGAGTTCTGTAGCATCTTTAACTAATGTATAGCAAGGTACAGGAAAACAATTTCATCAAGTAAACAGTTATTGATTATGCACCTATTTTTCTGGGCTGGGAACTGCCAGGGCAATCAAAGAAGTCAAAAACAGGGGAAGTGAATCTCAAAAAGCACAAACTATGTAAAAGGACACATGAAAGGGTTAGAGAATGAAACTGTAGTTTCTAAGTACAATAAGAAGCTAGAGGTGGCTGAACCTCATGGAAGGGACTGTAGTCAGGGTGTTTCAAGGAGATGAATTATTATCAAGGAACTTCATATGCTCTTGGCTTTGCTCAAACTGCCTCCCAGTCTTTATGAATCCTCAGTCACACAATCCTATCTCTGATAGTAGTTTGGCTAGTGTACTCATTGACCTCTCTGTCTTTGGTTATCCATCTATAAGATGAGGAGCAAATTGATTTGACTTATAGGACTCCTTCCATGTCAATAATTATGTTTAAAGCTTATGTAACTGACAACAAAATTAGAGAGGAATTAGACAGGGGAGCAGAGCTATCAGACAATTTTGTTATTAATTTAAACATTATAAATAAATAAATAAAGCATTAGCCAATGGAATCCAACTATGTAATAAAGGAATAGTAATACAGTAAGACAACATAGTTTATCCCAGGAATAAACAAATGACTCATGATTAGGAAATCTAACAATGAAATTCCTTGTTTCACGAGATTTCAATAGATTTTGAAGAAGCATTTTATAAGTTTTATGCCTGTTCTCATTAAATAAAAACAAAACCAAACTAAAAAACAAATAAGCAAAAAATTTTAGTGAGCTATAAATAGAAGGAATTATTCTTAACCTAAAATACAAAAATTTCTAGAAAATTATAACAAATATTCTCAAAAGTCAAGATTAAGATAAACATTCCCACTATTACTGAGGTTAATCAATATTTTACTCAAGGTTCTAATCAATGTAAATAAGCCTAAAAAGTAAATGATGCTGCAAATATTGTAAGGAAAGAGGAAATAATGCTTTCTGTTGTCAGGTGACTAAATTGTCTACCTAGAGAATGTAGTATTATCTGAAAAGCTGTTATTACAACTGAGTATTCAGTCAGATTACTTTATACAAAATTAACACAGAATGAATAATACAAATCATTTTTCTATATATCACCTAGAATCAAAATAAAAGTTTTAATAACAAAATTTCTTTGTTGTAATAGAACTAATATTATAAATTTAACAGCAATATATATCTACTAAAAAATGGGCACAATTCTAGTATATGTTTGCCTGTGTGTATATGTATTAAATTTTACTTAATAATGTGAAAAAGGACGAGATGAATGGGCAGAAATATTGTATTCCTGGATGGAAGACTCAATGTTGTAAAATGAAATGCTGACTCTGACTAAATTTTTTCTATTAATAGATCTATATTAAACTTATGTTAATTTTAATGTACATCTGAAAAAATACATATGAAAGGATAGCAAAGAAGATTTACAAAACTAAAACAAAGAAAAGAAGGAAAGTATAATGTGCCAGTAATTAGACACATACAAATTTAGCGTTTTTCAGAGCAATGGGAAAAAATATTGGTGATGTCCCAACTGGATATCTTCTTGGGGGAAAAAAATTCAATGCATGTAAAAAGATTGGCATACATGACTGTATGTATTTTTTAAGTGTCAAAATATTGAAAATATATAAAGTTAATATACAAAACATGAAGAAAAATATTTTATATGTAATAATAAAAGATTATTATCCATAGGTATACATTGTTTCTAAACAGTAATAAGGAAAAGAAGCCATTAAAAAATGAACAAAATATTTAAATTGATACTTCACATTTGAAATATAATGACCAATAACTACGTGAAAAGATTCCCCATCTACTTCTTGATCTATCAAGCCGAAAATGCAACTAAAACAAGAAAATAACTTTTTTTGCTTTTCAGTTTAACAAGATTTACAAAGTTTGGTATCATTCAGTGTTGCTCAGGATATGAGGATGAAATTGGAAGGAAAATGGACAACTTTTCAGAGGGCAACTTAGCCTCATCTATGAAAATTTTAAATGTGCAGAACAGCAGCAATTCAAGTTACTGTAATCTGTCCTTCAGAAATACTTGCATGTGTGAACAGAGAACCACAGGGAAACTATTTGTAACAGTGAAAAGGAATCTAAATATTTGTCACTGGGGAATAAATTAAGTTACATAAAACTATGATTCTGTTTTTAAAAAGAAATAAAACTTACTGCTGATATAAAGTATCTCAAGTATATAATTTTTAGTGAAAAAACAGCAAAATGTATGTAAAGTATGATTATATTTTTAAAAATTATTTACATACAATTATGTATAAATGCAGAATATAAAAGTCTACAGTGATAAATCCCAACTGTTAACATGAGTTATGGATGGGAGCAAAAGAAACTACATGTTTCTGTATTTTGACTGAAATTTTTCAAAGTATGTTTTTTCACTGTAATAGTGAAATTAGTTTTCTAATTTATGAAAAAAGTGATTGATGAAATGGTTCTATGTGTATTGACGTGGAAATACACCAATGACAAATAAAACAGAATGGATAATGATATCATTAATTAGATAGTAAGTGTGTGTGTGTATGGGTGTGTGTGTGTGTGGGTGTGGGTGTTTGTGTGTGTGTGTATGAAAGTATGGTATCTAAAATGATCCTCACCAAAATAGTAATTGTGGTTATTTTTATTTTATTTATCTCTGGGGAGTGAGAATCAAGGTCATTTCAATTTTCCTTTCACATACTTTAAAAAATTTATATTTTTCCTTATTATAATGAGAATAAATCATAATCAAAAAATAACAATAAAGTGTTATTTTGAGGAAAATGAAAACTTTCTATACCTGTATGTGAACTTTTAATATGAATCAGGAGGATTTTATTAACCATAACACTTATAGCAAAGCCTGAAGGTCCAGAACCGTTTAAAAATAGGGATTCCCCAGAATACAGATATATAATGATTAAGTGGAAAAAATGCTGTTTAGTACAAAATAGCTTTATTGTTTAATATGCTATCGTATTTAAATAATGATTGACAAATATGGTTGATAATGCACAATAGGGGAACCAGGCACTGGTTTTACCTCGTCTTTATTTACCTTGTCTTTAACATAATGGCAAAATACAAGTAAATTAAAGCCTGTTTTCAATGACAAAACCAGCCCACCCAAAAGAGATTTTAATAATGACTTAATATTCAGTTTGTTTGGAGTACGAAAGGTATTTTGTGCATGGTGTGTGTGTGCACGTGTTAGTGTCTATCTGCAGTAGATACAACAGGAAATGATTCTAATGATTGAGGAATTATAATACGGTCCTACATTTTTTTCTTATTCTTATCTTACTCACATCCTCCAACTCTACTTAAATTTACATCTGAACTTCCTGTTCCTCTCATATGAGTCATTAAACATAAAAATATTCAATTGTCTAAGTGGACATATGTCAATGTTGTTTTGAAAAACAGGCATCAGTATGCTGTGTCAGTGTGTGCTATCACAAAAGAAACAAACAAGATGAAAACAAACACACACGCACGCTCACATACAGACCTCAGACATGTTTGTCTGTTACAGTATTGCTTCCAAAAAATTATGATAGGTATATGCTCCATAGTTCAAACTGAGGTCTGCAATGTATACTGCTCTGAGTCCCATTTTACCAAAAACATTCCCCTTCTTTTATTTTGGAACAATATATAACTGTATATGAATAAACATACCCCATTTTGATGTGCAATGTAAATTACAATGGTAAAACTAGCTAGACAGTTTCTTCAAGGTCCCTCTCTAAATTAAGCTATTATTCACCTCAGAGTCACCAAAGAATAAAACTATGTGCTACTTACCAGTACATTTGATACAATAAACAGTACCAAATAAAACCCATTTAACTACCAAAGAGACAAAACAAATCTAAACTATAAAGTCAAAATTAAGTGTTACTTCTTTTTGTTGTCTGCTAAAGTCAAGCATAAATATGAAGCATGCAGTTCCAATAAGTCTTTTTTTTTTCAATAAGTCTTGTTTTTAATAGAATCAGTGTATAAAGGGTAGATGTCAAAAAATACTATAATTAGCCTTCATTGTTATCAAAATTGACATCAAATTTCAAAACAATTTTATGACCAGTGACCTGATCTCTCTCACGGCAGAAAGAAAACTGATTTTCTTAGAGAAACGAACGTGCTAAAGCCAATATCAAGTTTTCAGTGAGTTTAATTCTGAACCAACCTATTTTATACATATCATTCTTTTCAAATGCAACATGGAAACAGAAGGTGTCATATATTGCAAAGTTAATTGAATTGCAACTGCGTAAACTTCCTGGATATGGGTAAGACAGATAAGACTACCTGATTCCCTAACTAATCAAGAAATCTACACCCAGACACATTTCTTACTTTCATGAAAACAATGGGTCTCTTAGTAGAATGACAGTTGGCAATCAATCACCTAGCAGCTTCCATTTTTGAAGATATCAGAACAATAACCAGTGCAACTATATATTTTTTTCATGCAGATATCTACTTACATTATATCTTTGAGGGAAGTAGACAAACAAGCTTCAAAATTTGCTACAATTATAATCCCAGAGAGAGACCTTTGTGTCTTAATATAAATGGTCCATAGGGAGTAAGACAAATTGAAAGAACACAGCATGAGTGTGAGAGAGCACGTGTGTATATGCGTGTGGGTGGAGTGGGAGTGGGGCAAGCATATCTGTGTATGTGTGTATGAAGACCCCAGCAAAATTTACAAATCAGTATACAACTACAAAATACCAGGGTTTCTATATCCCCTCGGTTTTGTGTACCTTGAACCTTGTGAGGGCTCCTTAAATGTGTCCTAGACTTAAATTACATGATAAAAAGAAGGGTGTAGCTAATTACGCGTTATAGGATGAAAAGAAAATCAAACATTTAGGCCCCTGTAACTTTGGCAGGGGCATGAGTCATTATGGGTTTACACTTAAGTGCCCCGGTACCTCTACAGCACATTAAAACATTGAGCCCATACTTTGAGTAGTGGCTGTTAGTAGAGGATGGGAGAAGACACTTGCTGTGTAATCTTGGCAGTGTTTCCTGATATTATTAAGGTTTCCTGATAGCTATAGAAGGGTGGAAGCAGAGAGAAGGAGAGACCTTATTTTACTAACCTTCTATAATTAGAGCAAACCAATATATTAATTAAGGTTAAATTGTGAAGTACTTGAAGAAAGAAATCATCTTCCCCCTCTTTTTGGTTCTAAGACTTTGCAAGCAATGAGTGCTCTTAAAGCTCCTACTAAATTAGATCAATTTAAGCCAATATTTCAAATAAGATATTTTTCATAGTATCATATATTTACAAATATTTGTGATTGACCAGTTTACAGAGGCTAAAGGCAATAACAACAAAAAACACAAGTATTTATTATGTATCAGGCCTACTGGAGGTACTCAGGGAAGAAGAGAAGATGGGGAAAAATAGTTCGCAAGCTTCAATAAATGAAAGAATTAGATGCAAATATGCAAAACATTTAGAGATATTTAAAATGCAAAATTTAAATGACAGTGTATGACATTAATAAGTAAAATGCTAAATACTGATTTCCTTCAGAATAAGGAAATAATCCAATGAAGTTTTTAAAAAATGTATCTGGTTAGTTTTAAAGCATCTTAAAGAAAGACAGTTTCTAAATATCAAATAAATTATTTTTTAAACTCTATACATAAGGCTACCTTGTAAAAATGTGTTAATAAGAAACAAAAGTTTTAATAAATTCCAGTATCAGAAGATTTCAGGACAAAAGAAATCAGAAACTTCAGAATAGAATAAAAAATTCTATTTAATAAATGGTGAATGGTCTAATGTAAACTGTTATTCTCCCAAACGAAAGTTAAACTGTATGTTATTCCATTTCTATACTTACAAGATTTCCTATGTAGTTAGTTGTTTTCCATTCTTATCTCAAGTAATGGGAAAACTGAATCAAAATTCCAGAAAGCAGTGCTGCTGCACTGAGGGTAGCTCCATGTACATCGGCCACATGGCGCCACGTGGCTGCACATGCCAGGACTGGATTTTCACCAGCACTGCTTCAAGCTTTGAATCAGAACCACAGGAGTTGGAGGGCATTTGCATCATCTAGTCCAGTTCTTGACCCTGTTTCAGGGAGTTTTGCTTGCTTGCACTGCACCTGGAGCCTTTCAAAACACTGTCAGGCACAGCCTCTGAAGAAAGAAACCCCACAGGGTTCTGGCGTTGCTCAGTTCTATGCAGTTTTGCTCCAGAAGTTAAGAGACAGGTTGTTTCCTCTCTGGGCTGTAGAGGGCAGAGGCTGGACTTTCTCACCTGTGAGATGGTAACCTTAATGAGTGCCTCCCCCTTAGGACAGAAAGGAGAGTACAAAGTACCCTGGATGCTTAGTAGCCAGAAACAGAGGATGCCAAATAAAAGCCCAGTCCATTTTTCACTGAGCAGTTAAAGTCCTACCTCACCTTCAGCCTCTGAGTACTGTGGATTCCTCTTGCGCTTGGCAGGCTTTGGAAAGCACACCTACACCTTGTACGTCTCTCTCTTGTTGGCTAATTAACACTAATGAGCAGCTGTCGTCCCTGCATAAAACCACTGCCATGGCTGGATTACTTGAGGGCTAATTATACTGTTTGTCCAGCCACAATGTTCCCTGTCTTCCACCAGCCTGTCCTTTGGACCCTTATTGCTCATTATCACCTCCACCAGCAGAGGAACAAGACAAGACTGTCAGCTGCACTACTTATCAGGTTTCCAAGAAAAAGCTTAAATCTAAGCCATGTCATTCTAGGCTTCCTCTGAAGGAGTTTTTAGCTTAGCAAAATCCCTCTTGTAATCTTTCCTCATAATTTCATCCCAAATGCTGAATTACCTTATTAAGAACCAGAAACCTTTCCTGCAAATGATTTGCTTTTAAATTTGCTTTTCAGACATCTCTAAGGGTCACTGGCAACTCAAGTCAGACTATTAATTTCAAATGGATGTGTTTTTCTCCTCCTCTAGGAATGGACTTCAAAATCTATTACTCTTTCTTTTCCCATAAGCACACGAACGCCAATCTCTACCATCTTCCTCCATTCCTCTTTCGCATCTAGTCCTCTCCTTTCAATGCCCACCCCTTCATCTTCTCTTCATGTTAAACTGACTCCTCAGTCTTTACATTATCAATGTGCTGACATAATCACAGCGGGTCTTTTCTGGAGTCTCCCGGAGCTATCTTTTCTGATTTGGGGCTCTAAACTATCATTCTTTTCTTTTTTCCCTCTCTCCCCTTATCATCTTCATATAATTTTTCCCCCTCCCTAATTCTTCCATCTTCCTGTATCTGACATTCTCTCACATTTTTTTTTTCATTCTGCTCTTTTCACCTCACTCTCTATGGTAAATGAAACATAACATGAACAATATGGATTGTTCTCTCTTTGCACTTTAAAGACATTATATTTATCTGCTTTCTCTGTTGGTGAATAATTCATTTCCTGTTGCTTTGTTAATAGAGTCTGTAAGCCAGGGGCTAGTTTTACATCTATGTTTAGTAAATTGAATAGTGTTATCACATGATAAGTATACTGGAAATCACTGTTTGGGGAGCCATGAAGTCCTGAGGGAAATGTTTCAAATGCTGTGGTAGATCAGTTAAGTCATAGAAAAAGTAATTCATTATAATCGCTTATCCAGTTAAATAGCATGAGTTATGGTGAGTGTTTAAGATAGTCTTGAAAAAAATTCTTATTATTTTAAGATCTGCATCCTAGTGACAACAGCTATTTCTTTAGTAGGTCCAGTAAAGTACTGAGATGTATCCTTGTTCTGTTAACAGGTGCAGATGGAATGGAGGTTGCTCCATGAATATAGGAAGCAGTGGGATTTGAAAAAAGAACAACTGCAGTATAGATTTTAGGATCTACAGAGAATGAACTCTCTGTACTGTTATTTTGTATTTTACTTATAACATCCATGAAGATGACTAGCCCCAAAGGTCTCATTTTCAGCCTAAAGTTGTTCCCCCAAATATGTCAGGCTAAAACAAAAAACATATCATATATTTTAGAGTATTTTTCAATAATATAAATTCAAGTCCTTCCAACTCTCCAATCTTTCAAATTCTCCAGGGAATAGGATATAATCTGTAATAAGAATCATTCTAATAGTGTGTGCCACTTTATGGTTAAGTAAGTGTGACTGTGAAAGCAAAACATGACCCTAAAAATTTACCAAGTCAATTTTTTTACTTCAAATATGTCACTTTTAATTCATCACCATAGTCATGTAAGATCCTTGGGTAATTCCAAAAAAGATTTGCTTCTTTTTTCTACAATTTCTAGAAACTGTAGAATAAATAGAAATTGTGTATACATATATATATATACACAAACACACACACACACATATATAATGTAGAAGTATATATATTCATACATACAGCTTTTTATTTTAAGTATTTAAAAGTGTAATACTTTTAAAAGGAATATGTGCTTAATTTAAAATAGTTGGAAAAGACAGTTATATGTAAAAGAGTAAATATACATTATCATGTGAGAAGCTGGCTCATCCAATGCCTACTCGCAACTACTCTTTCCTTGGCCTTTCCTATCACTCCAGTGCATACTTTAGAGCTCTGACCAGATTCCCTCTTCAGAGTAGACGCATCAATCTCCCAGCTGCTGGTGATACCTGCTATTGACCACTTATGGCTTAGTCCCTCACAAGGAACTGCTCTTGATTGTAGGAAACTACCTTCCCCAAGGCAATACCCCTTCCAAAGGGCCAACCACAATTCATGACAGGCTAAGCTAGTGATACAAAGGCCCAGTCACCTTGGCTCAATTTGTGATGATTCTGAAAGTCCATCTAAGCTCCAGAATCCCCAATAGATTGGGTGAGAAATCAGTTGCAACCACACTGCAAGCTAGCTTCTCCCTCTATACAATCCTGCCTTCCTCCTTTCATTACAGGTTTCTCTCTGAAGATCACTCCCCAATAAACCTTCTGCATGCAATTATCTGTATCAAGGTCTATTTCCAAGGGATCCAACAAAAGAAAATCATAATAGTTAGGACACAAAATACTAAATTTTTCCATCTCTCTTATTGATATTCTTGACCATGTGCCAATGAGATTAGGCCCAATTCCCCTGAAAAGAATTTTTTTCTTCATTAATAACCAAGATTCACCAGGACATGTTCCTTTGATTTTTTCCCTTTTGTTCTCCTTCCACCTTGGATTTAGACAAGATACCTGGAGAGTAGCAGTGATTTTAAGACCATAAAGACAAAAGGTAACCTACCAAGGATCCAAAAAGACCCCAGACCCTCGATAACATCACTGAGCAAATGAACCTATGCCAGCAATTATCAATTTGTGAACTTTTTTATATATGAAAGAAAATCCCTCTTTTAAATTGATTGTTACAGCCAAACTGCAATGTCTCAATGATACAATTTAAAAAACCACTCTATCAAGAAATATATGTATGTGTGTAGCAAAGTGTTATTTATAACAGAAAAAAAATGAAACTTTTGTGTATGTGTTAAGTTGTGGCCTATCCTTAGGAAGGAAAATTATAGTCATCAAAATAATTCCTTTGGAGAATGATTTAAGGTTGTTGAGAAACACTTCCGATGCCATATTAAATTTAAGGATATAAATTTCATCACACATAATACACACCTACATATAGTTGATAAAGCCACCAATCTTGTGAAGCTTCTTATAGAAAAATAAATTTGCCTGTTGTGGCATATTGCATTTTCTAAAAATGGCCACACTAATATATATCTCATCCCACATGATCTCTCCTAAAAACACATCTAACACTCTTTCCACTGAGAGATGGGGTCTATGCTTCCTCACCTTGGATGTGGGCAAGAGCTTATGAACACTCCTGACCAACAGAATAAGAGATACTAAATGATTGTTATTGTTTTAAGTCACTGTATTTGAGGAGGATTTGTTATGCACCATTAGGCAACAGGAACACCTGTGGTTTATCTTAGTTATCATCTGATCTTTTAAAATACAGTTGTTGTTTTTTTTTTACTTGAAAACAGAAAAAAAAGCTTACAGCTTTGTTTAAAACATATTTAATATCTTCCCATTGTTCTTTTTCATTGTGATGAAACTGAAAGAAATGCCTTAAGATCAGTTTGCTAGGTGGTGGAATCCAGGACCCTCACCTGGAATGTTAAAGAGTCCTAGCAGTTGTAACAGCATCTGACTAAAGAATAATGGTCAGCATTATTGTCCCTTTGTTAAAAGTATTTCAAAATGTGTGTCAGATATTTCTTATAGCCATTAAATGTCCCATTCCTAGCAAAGACTATGAAAAACAAAGGAGAAATAAAGTCTTCCCAGACAAACAAAAGCTAAGGGAATTCGTCAACAGCTGACCTTCCTTACAAGAAATGCTAACAGGAGATTTTTAACTTGAAAGAAGATGACACTAAGGAACAGCAAGAAAATATTTGAAGGTACGTAACTCATTAGTAAAGTAACTTCACAGACAACCTCAGAATATTTCAATGTCGTAAGGGAGGAAGAATAAACCACTTACATCCTTCATATGAAGACTAAAGGACAAACTTCACAAGATAACAACAAATACAACAACCATATAAGGGATAGGCAATATTAAAAGATATATGTCGAAACAACAAATGGTCAAAAAGTATGTGTGTAGGGGGGTAGAGGGAGAGAAATGTTGCCAAAGCATAGAGTTGGCTTTGGTCTTTTTCTTTTTTTCAGATGTAAAAGTTAAGTTGTCAGTAGTCTAAAATAATGTGTTATAATTGTAACATTCTTTTTATGAGCCTCATGGTAATCATAACACAAAAACTTAGAAGAGACATATTAAAAATAAATAGTGAGAAAGCAATATGTAAAGCTAGAGAAAACCACTCAGACCACAAAGGGAGACAATAAAACCAGAAAAAAAGGAAAAGAGGATCCACAAAACAACCAGAAAAAAATAGCAAAATGGTAGTAATGAGTACCTATAGGTCAATAATAACCCTAAATGTAAATGATTAAATGCCCCAATTGAAAGGCACAGAGTGACTGAATGGATTATAAAACAGGAACCACCAACATGATGCTTATAAGAAACTCACTTAACTGATAAAGACACACACCAGCTGAAAGTGAAGGGATGGAAAAACAATATTTCATGCAAACGGAAACCAAAAAAGAGCAAGAGTAGCTATATTTGTATCAGACAAAATAGACTTCAAGTCAAAAAAAGAAAAAAAAAGATAAAGAAGGTCATTATATAATGATGAAGGGATCAATTCAACAAGAGAATATAACAATTCTAAATATATATGCACCCAACTCTAGAGCACCCAGCTATATAAAGCAATCACTATTGGACGCAATAGGAGAGATTGACTCCAATGCAACAATAGTTGAGGAATTTAATACACCACTTTCAACAAAGGACAGATCATTCAGACAGAAAACTAATCAGGAAACATCAGAATTTAGGCCAATTTGACCTAATGGACATTTATAGATGTTTCATCCAATAGCTGCAGAATACACATGCTTCTCAGAAGCTCATGAAACATTCTCTAGAATACACGATATGTTAGGACACAAAATAAGTCACAACAAATTTTAAAAAATTGAAATCATATCAACTACCTTATCTGACCACAATGGAATAAAACAAGAAATCAACAGCAAAAGGGACACTACAAACCATTCCAATACATGTAAATTGAACACTATGCTTCTAAACAATGAATGGATCAAAGAAGAAATCAAGAAGAAAATTTAAAAATTTCTGGAGACAGATGAAGATTAAAACACAACGTACAAGAACATATAGGATACAGCAAAAGCAGTTGTAAGAGGCAAGTTTAAAGCAATATATACCTATATCAAAAAACAAGAAAGACCAAATAAACAACTTAATGTTCCATCTCAAGGAACTAGCAAAACAAGGACAAACCAAGCCCAAAATCAGTAGGAGAGAAATAACAAAGAACAGAGCAGAAATAAATAAAACAGAGATTTTAAAAATAGTATAAAAGATCAAAGAAATGAAGAGGTGTTTTCTCTAAAAAGCAAAAAAAGTAAAATAAAATAAAATCTTCAGCTAGGCTAATGAAGAAAAAAAAAAGAAAGAAGACTCAAATAAATAAAATCAGAAATGAAAAACAGGACATTACAATTGATGCCACAGAAATGCAAAGGATCACAAGACTGCTACAAACAACTATATATGAATAAATTGGAAAACCTAAAGGAAATGGATAAATTCCTAGACACATACAACTTACTAAAGTTGAATCATGAAGAATTAGAAAACCTAAACAGACCAATAATGAATAGTGATATTGAAGCAGTAATAAAGTCTTCCAACAAGGAAAACCCCAGGACCGGATGGCTTCACTGCCAAATTCTACAAACATTTAAAGAAGAACTAATATCAATTTTTCTCAAACTCTTCCAAAAAAATTGAAGAGGAGGGAATACTTCCAAACTTATTCTGTGAGGCAAGCATTACCCTCATAGCAAAACCAGAAAAAGACACAAATAAGAAAACTACAGACCAATATCCCTAATGAACACAGACACAAAGATCCTCAACAAAATACTAACAAATAGAATCCAGCAACATATTAAAAAGATCATTCACCATGATCAAGTGGTAATCATCCCAGGGATACAAGGATGTTTCAACATACTCAAATCTCTAAATGTGATACATCACATCAATAGAATGAAGGAAATAAACCATATGATCATTTCAATAGATGCAGAAAAAGCATTTGATAAAATCCAACACCGCTTTATGATTGAAAAACACTCAACAAATTAAGTATAGAAGGAATGTACAACACAAGGAAGGCTATATACAACAAACCCACACTAATATCACACTGAATGGACAAAAATTGGAGACTTTTCCTCTTACATCTAGAACAAGACAAGAATGCCCACTTTCCCCACTCTTACTTAACATAATATTAGATGCTCTAGCCTGTGCAATAAGGCAAGGGAAAGCAATAAAGGGCATCCAAATAGGGGTATTGCATGATGACATAGTCCTATATATAAAAAACCCTAAAGACTCCACAAAAAATTACTAGAACTAATAAATGAATTCAGAAAAGTGGTAGGATACAAAATCAATACACAAAAATCAATAGCCTTCAATACTCCAACAACAAAATACCCAAAGAAGAAATTAAGAAAGTAATCCCATTCACAATAGCAACCAAAAAAAAAGTGAAATACTTAAGAGTAAATTTAATGAAGGAGGTGAAAGCTCTCTGCAGCAAAAACTATAAAACATTGGTGAAAAAAACCGAAGACACAAATAAATGGAAAGGTATACCATATTCATGGATCAGAGTAATTATCATCAAATTGTACATATTACCCAAAGCAATCAACATATCTAATGCAAACCCTATAAAAATACCAATGACATTCTTCACAGAAATAGAAAAAAATTATCTTAAAATTTGTATGGAACCACAAAAGACACTGCATAGTGAAAGCAATCTTGAAGAAAAAGAACAAAGTTGAAAGCATCACACTTTCTGCCTTCAAAATATACTATAATGCTATTATAAGCAAAACAGTATGGTACAGGCATAAAAATTGACAAATTGACCAATGGAATAGAATAGAGAGCCCCCAAATAAACCCATGCACTTATAGCCAACTGATTTTTGACAATGGGTCAAAAACATACAACGGTGAAGGACAGACTCTTCAACAAATGTTGCTGGAAAACCTGGATATCCACATGCAGAATATTCAAACTAGATCCGTATCTCTCACCACACACAAAAATCAACTGAAAATGGGTAAAAGACATAAATTTAAGACCTGAGTCAATGAAACTACTAGAAAAAATATAGGGGGAACTCTATACAAAATGGGATTGGGCAGCACTTTTTTGGAGTTAGACTTCAAAGGCACAGACAACTAAAGCAAGAATAAATAAATGGGACTACATCAAACTAAAAAGCTTCTGCACAGCAAGAGACACTGTCAACAAAGTGAAGAGACAACCTACAGAATGAGAGAAAATATTTGTCAACCACACATCTGGCAAGAAGCTATTATCCAGAATATATAAGGAACTTAAATGACTCAACAGCAGAAAACACCCAATTAAAAAATGGACAAAGGACCTGAACATACATTTCTCAAAATAAGACATACAATGAACAACAGGCACATGAAAAAAAAAAATGTTTAGGGCTGACCCCGTGGCGCACTCAGGAGAGTGCGGCGCTGGGAGCACAGCGGCGCTCCCGCCGTGGGTTCGGATCCTATATAGGGATGGCCGGTGCGATGCGCTCACTGGCTGAGCGTGGTGCGGCCAGTCACAAAAAGGACAAAAAAAAAAAAAAACTGTGTTATGTATATATAATAAAATACTACTCAGCTACTTAAAAAAATGCTATCTGTCATTTTCAGCAAAATGGATGAAACTGGAAACCATCATGTTAAGTGAAGTAAGTCAGGCACAAAAAGACAAATACAGCATGATCCTCACTCACATCTGGAATTAAAAAAAAAAAGTGGTTCTCATAGAAGTAAACAGTAAAATAATGGTTACCAGAGGCAGAGAGCCAGGGGGAGGAGGAGGAAAGGTCACTGACTACGGGGTAAAAACTATGCTACCTACCCTAATCAAATCATTGTGCAGTACATGCATGTATTGAAACAACACACTGTACCCCACAAATATGTACAAGCAAATGTTAAAGTACTTTGAATAACATTTACAAAAAATAAAAGACTCTGTAAAAAAAATAAAAATAAAAATAAAAATAATTTAAAAAAAATACAGCAGAACACATTTGGAATTATGAGTAAAACTGTAAAAATGCTCATTCTAGGGTAAGGTTTGAGAACACATTTGGCCCTCCATATCCACAGGTTCTGCATTTATGGATTCAACCAACTGCAGATCAAAACTATCTGGGGTATGGGCCGGCCCGGTGGCGCACTGGAGAGTGCGCCAACTGAGAGCGCGGTGGCGCTCCCGCCGAGGGTTCGGATCCCATGTGGAGACCGGTTCCCGCTCACTGGCTGAGC